>NW_022991301.1:0-132500 GCF_902827175.1 Gymnodraco acuticeps | reverse complement strand
GCTGGAGGAAAGGGTAAAATAACAGCCCATAATATCACTGTTTTTGGATTTAAATGGAGAGTTGTTTTCCACAAGGGGTGGGGGAAATAATCGACACAGCATAGTATTGCGATACTTTGCGTGGCGATATTGCATCGATACACGGACGCCAATTATCGATATTATATGATATAAACAGTAGCATATCCCTCGGAGAGATGGTCGTACACTTGACTGATGATTTCTAATTCATTAAAAACTCCAAAAACCAACGTAAGAGCTACACAAAGACACAAAACAACAAAAACATTTAAGCTTCATCCATATAAGCATTACTTTAGAATACCATTAAACAACTGAACTTTAAATAGTTAGCAAAGTTATTGGGGATGCTCCGATCGGGAATTTTGGGGCCGATCGCCGGAATCAGGATCGGCCGATACTGATCGCCGATCAGGTGGGTGGGGCCTATGGGGATCTTCCATTTAAAGTGATGTTTAAAACTCAGTTAATGGGGCTCATTCACTGGCGCTTCCACAAACAACAACCAACATAATTATTACATTCAAATTAAGTACATTATTCAAGTTCACATTAACTTTGGAGAATAACACGGGAGAAATGAGCGGAAGCGCTTTCTTTCCCTCTCCTGGCAGCCCGTCAGTATCTCATGCAGCTCACTGATCCAGTAATGAGTGACCCGTCAGTGAAGAATAAATATATGCATAACTATTTTAGCTTGTTTCAGAGGTAGATAAAATAGCTAAGTGTGTTAGGTCTAGGTTTGCAAAGGGGCGGAACATTTCCGGTACATTTCCAGAAAGTTTCCATGGGAAGTTAAGCTGGGGAATTTTGTAGATATTCGATGCAAAATTAAACAAAAAACATGACATTTCAACAGATTTTTAAAAAAAAAATGTTTTAAGTAGAACAGAACAAGTTTTAATTATTTGATTGAACAATTATTTGTTTTATTGAAGAACGAATACAAGAATGTTGAGTTAAATATTACTCATCTCTCCCCAACCCCACTCATTAAAAAATGAACAAAAATGCACCCCCATCCCATTCAAAATGTTAAATGAAAAGAGCCCTCCTCCCTCCAAAAAGTCCCATTAAACATGCAAATCTTCCTTCAAGCGATCCTCTGCATTTTGGCTGAACCCTTTCAGTCAATGGGCTCTTCCTGGGCCTCATCAACATCACACTCTGAGTCTTCCTCTTCAGTGTCACTGTCCAGCCTTGTTGAGGATGGCTCTGTGTCCGGCTCAGAGAGCCTTAGGTTTGCCCGAATGCTAACCAGTTTTTCCACTCTCACATGTGTGAGCCTGTTGCAAACCTTTGTGTGGTCTCAATAGCCATGCAGTAAGCAGTGTGCTATGGCATGGATATTCAAGTGTACTTGAATGGCATCTGTTTGTTTTAGTCAAGATTATGCTAAAATATACTTTCCCCAACTATATTTAAGTTCCCTATGAAGAGCCAACCTTCAATTTAGAAAATTCCCAGTTTTTCTTTCCCATGGAAAGTTTCCATCTTTGAAAATTCCTGGAATTTTGCCACCCTAGGTAGGTCTAACTCTTAGTGCGTGTTTTGCTCCGCTCAGCGGTCCGTCACAGCGGGTGGAGCTGCAGGATTTCTGCAACACACGTTGCATACCGCTATTTTTTTGTCCTTTTCGGACACCTTAAAATACTGCCAGACCGGTGAAGCCATTTTGGCGAGCTTGTTTTGCCGCGCACAGAGAAAAGTGTCATGTATTTTACGTAATGCGATCGGCTCTCCTGATCGGCCTTTATAGAGAGCACCGATCGGCCGTGAGTGAATATCGGCCGATAACGATCGGCGGCCGATTGATCGGAGCATCCCTAAAAGTTATAATACAGTAGCCTATATAAACGAATTAAGACACAAAGCACATGTTTATATTACAGTTAACACAACCTTGTGCCTGTTGCTAATACTTAAATGTAAACTTTATCTTTTGATATCGCTGTATTTAAATGTTGATATCTGTACTTTATCTCCGTTATTTTCTCCGTCAAGCTTTTGCTTTGAGAACAGTAACTTCCTGCCAATAGCGCATAAAAGCATGTCTCTGTAAAACAGGAACGTTAAGACATGTATAGCCTACAATTTCAATGAAAGTAACAAAAACAATTCCATCTCCTTTTCAGGTTCAAAGAACACAAATTGTGTTATTTACATAACACGGGGAAAACTCTTTACAAAAGCGTAACAAGCAGCAACATCTTACCTTCTGATTGGCACACAAAACCTGACGACACTAAAGCTTTCTGAAACCCAAAAAACATGATTGTGTCCCCCAAATAGCAGCGCCAAGCCAGCACACAGCTGGACCACATCAACTACTTAGCTGCTCAAATGACGCCATGTGCTCTGAGCACTACACAAACATTCTAGAAATAACCCGTAGGACGAGCCCCCATTTGTTACGACCCGGCTCAAAAGGCCACAACAAAGAGGAGACACACCATGTCGACGGTTAACAAAATGTGTTTATTTTAGCAAAACCAAATTATTAAGTTCAAAACCAGTAAAGTATGAGGTGTGGATGTCAGTGGTATCAGTAATGTAAATGCAGGGTGAGGATTGTATGGACATGTATGTGTGTGAGAGTGTTGAAGTGCACAAAGTAAAATAACTGAAGAAACTCATAATATACTCAACAAAAACCGGGGTGCCTGCAGGGAGAAGCAGAGAGAGAACAGAGAGGCTTTAAATAGCTGCAGGGCACCAGACCCAGGTGCCCTGAGTTACTGCAATCAATGCAATCACCAATCACCACAGCACAGACAGGACAGCCACCTCCTCTTTACTGATGAACCCATAGGGGCAACATAACTATTCATATTGCAAATACATTTTTTAACCAGGACGGGAAGACGGATATGACGCATGTGATTTGCAATATCGCAATATATCGTATTGCAATACTTAGCATATCAAAGAATCGCAATACTATCGTATCGTGGCTTAAGTATCGTGATAGTATCGTAAAATCTATATAAACCATATTTCAGCACAAGCAGATTCAATGTGCTTTACAAATATTATTTATTTGAGTCAACATCCCATAAACTCTTGGTGTGTTCACCTGTTGAATACACAATAATGTTTGAATCAGGTTGCTTTTTTAATAGAAAACTCTACCCTGATTGGACGGCACACAAGCATGAAATCACATTTTTTTCTTGTTTTTTTTAACACATTTTCTCTTTTTGATTATCCCCTCTATAATGATGCACCTGTGTTTCCATGGTTACCGCATGATGGAGCATTACCATGGGAAGATTGCTTTCCTCCTTGACAGCTGGCTCAATCAGAGAATGGATTACAGAACATTTTAATGAACCTTTTGGGAAACAAACCTACGAGGTTTTATTGTTCTGTTGCTAGCTCTTTCCTACTGTTTTCATTCATTATGCTAAGCTAAGCTAACTGGCTGTATCTTCATATTTGATTTCAAATATTTTTATTGAGAAGAAGCATACAAGTGTAAGCAATAGTACAGACTTCTTTGGGGTGGAAATCATGCTTCCCTTTTTTCAGCATAGAAGACAAACAGAACAGCCAACAAGAAATAATAAATAAAAAACATAGCATGACAGGAATACCATACTTAAGCTCCACGGACCCGGTTCCGGGGCCGAAATCGCGTCATTTGCAGGAAAAAACGTCCAAGGAACCTTAATATTTAATAAACTATGAATTTTTTATATCCATATAACGGGAAAAAACTCATTTAACTGATCTTTTTCATTTATTTTTTCAAAAAAAACACACAATGCTAACACTGACCCTCTGAATTAGCCCCGAACGAAAAATGCTAACCTATTACTGCACCGAAAATCACTCCTAGCTCCCTCATTACTTATTCTAGCTGCACATCCAACACATAGTTTATGATCGTAAAGACACAGAATCTAACGGTGCCCACCTCAACACTGAAAGATACAAACTCGTGACGTTATCAACAAAAACGTACATCAAAACATGTGGCACTAGGTAGCCTAAAACGCCAACATGGCTTACCTTGGTTTTGTCTGGTCTACTCTAAACTGGTCTTCAATGGCATTAAAACGATAAAAACTATGCTGTAGTTAATCCATAGGTTAATATCCAATGTGGCTGTGTCCCCTTTGAAATGTTCTGATAATCTATAAGCAATAAAACTGCAATTCCGTTTTCAAATATCAGAGCAGGGATATTCCTACGCTCTGAAGCAAGATTACATGCGCCAAGTCGCCCCTTTTTTTAACATGAGTGTGTGCGGGACGATTTCCCTTTGATTCTATTGGCTCTAACGGTCAGGAAGAGATGTCACATGTCAAAATCGAGCAAGGGGGGCCAGAGATGAGGAAAATCCACCCAAATGGCCCCAGAAGAGGGTTTTTTTGCTAAATCTGTCTAAAAAGGTCAAATATCACTTGTTTTCCATCAATCTTGATACAGGGTACTTATTATATGTTGTACTTTGGATTCCTAAAGCTTTTAGTCTACTAACCCATCATCCAAGGTTAGTTTTCACTATAAGTACAAAATATTCTTTGGACGGACACTATAATTTACAGTTTTTTACTATGTTCAATCTGAATTTTCTTTAAAATAAAAAACATCTATATAGATTCTGAATTGTCTACATCAAACTCACAGGTTTATCATTACTTTGAGAAAAAAGATTATTAATGTAACCCTTTTTAGAAGGGAAGATATGGTCATTTGTTCTGGGAATGTCATTTTCGAGCCTGAAACCTGAAAAATAGTCTTGGGGCTTAAGAGGTTAAATGCCTTTGTCTGAATGTCTTTGAATTGCACCTTGAATTGCCTTGTGTTGAAAGGTGCTATATAAATAAACTTGCCTTGCCTTACTAGAAGAGGGAAACAGGCTCTGATTTCTTCATGTACGCAGACTATGTTGAGAGACTGTTGAAATGAAATACTAATTTGCAATTATAGTGCATGCAAAAAACAATTAAATACAACATAAAAATATCTATTCCTGTAAGATTGGCTCATATTCCTCAGTTAACACCTCAGGGTTCATGTACTTTATTCCGTGATTCATTTTTTAGACTTCAGAAGAAATGCTTCCAGAAATGATTTCATTTTCTTCAGCGGTGCTCTTTCTCTCACTTTCTTTCTTATATTCAATGCATTCATTCAACCTTGCAGAACAAATGGCTGGAGAGCGAGAGAGAGAGAAAGAGGAAAAAGATAATGACATGGAGGATGTTGGATTCGAGACACAAGTGGAGAAGGACAGTCAGGTGGTTGTAACATCGATGTGAATCATCTTGTGGAGGCAACAAGTTTATAAAACACATGAACATTTTGAGAAAAAAAGAAAAACAATTTTTTTGTGGAAAAAGTCAATATAAAAAAATCTAAAAGAAAAGAAAATCTGAATTTTTAAAGAATATTAGAGCCACATGTAAAACCAAAATGAATGTCTCATGATTAAGACTTATAAAGCAGATTCAAGCGGTAGGCGTATAGATTCTACAGAACAGTACAGCTTACAGAGAAGAGATAACATCTGATCCTTTACAACAAACACTAGCCTACACGTGGGTTTGCTATCCTGTCTCCTAAATGGTGGAATGAGCTCCCCATTGACATCAGGACAGCAGAAAGCTTATCTTCCGGCGCGACTGAAAACTCATCTCTTTCGACTCCACTTCGAGCGATACAATGGAAAAAACAAAAATAAAAATAAAAAGCACTCACACACTAACAAAGCATTTACATACTAACTAAGCATTTACATATTAACTAAGCACTCGTATACTAACTAAGCACTCGTATACTAACTAAGCACTCGTATACTAACTAAGCACTCGTATACTAACTAAGCACTCGTATACTAACTAAGCACTTACATACTAACTAAGCACTCATATACTAACTAATCACTTACATACTAACTAAGCACTCATATACTAACTAAGCACTTATATACTAATAAAGGACTGGCTTATCTAAAGCCAGTTGAGTAGCACTTGACATGTTTTTGCTCTATGAAACCTGATGCACTTACATGATTCTGTTTTCTTCAAGTTTGTATCTTGTTGGTCGAATGCACTTATTGTAAGTGGCTTTGGATCAAAGCCTCAGCTAAATGTAATGTAATATATATATGCTCTTTTTAGGTTTTTAATAACATTGCAATCCTGCTAGTAATCCCACATCTTTTGAATATAACACTTTTCTATGTAACTGTAAGGGAATACAGTTACCTTTGTTTGTATCCTGATTACACTATAGCTTTTCATGTAATCTGTAACTCCCCAAATCTGAAAATAGCCCTATTTAGCTGTTTAAGGGCTTTTTTAACTCCGAATAACAACATTAACTCTTTGTTATCGCTCTTGTTTTCGGTGTTGCTTTTTCCATACGATTGCTTATCTTATCTAAAATCCATATTATGGCTAAAAAACTCCTCGTCCTTTTGTGTTATTCCAGTCCATTCAACATGTGACTTCCTCATGCATTAGTTGTATTTACAAAATGTACACATTCTCAGTAGCCTGAAAAAACAACAACAAATGGAATAGATTCAAATCATAAACTCAACTTTTTGCTAGAATTACCATCATGTTTCTCTTTGGGCAGATGTGAGAATTACATGTTACACTGCACCTGTTACAGATGGTAGAAAATGAACAATTTCCCCCTCAAATTCCCTTTGTTTTCCAGTCCAGAGAAGCGTAAGTGAACCATGGATTTGTAACACGGCTCTAAATATGTAGTGCGTTTTTCTGTGAGCTCTCTGCAGCTCTCCTCATTACATTAACAAGGTTTGAATTAAGGATGCAACGATTTGTAATCTGAGATACCAATGTTTGTGTTGTTGCTGCTTTTTATTCCCCTCCAGGGAACACATTCATCTTATTATAGAAAACCCCCTGAACTTCTAAGTAACTCAGCCTTTCATTTCACCATATTTGAATGAGCTCATACTAAATCATAAAAAGTTGTTATACAACCTTTGATATAACCTTCTGTCAAATAAAGAAATGGCTTCTGAAGAATAACTGCTTTGTAGCTGCTTCACAACTTACTTTGAGAAGATTGTTTGCAGTATTTAAATGCCTCAGAACATATTCATTTTGAGAAACATGCATACATAATAATTCAAATGTTAAAGAACTTAAAAAATACTTTCTTTCACCGTTTCTGGCTAGTCATATCGAATATAAAATGTTATTTTTGGATTGTTTTCCAAGCAATTGACAACTTTTCCTTTACTTTAATGTGTAAACAGACACACACGACCACCGCTGCCTTCATGTCAGTCGGTTTATTTCTTCATCCGACTGCAAATTAGTGTTCATTTCGTTGACTAAAACCATGACGAAATATGGTCGTCAACGACCTTTTTTTCCATGACTAAAACGAGACGATGACGAGACGGCAGTAAACAATAACTCTAACGAAATCAACATGCAATATCGTTGACGAAAAGTGACGCGACTAAATATTATCAAAGATAACGTTACATGATAGTCAGTTTTTCTCCCAGCAGAGTCATTTCCGGTGCGGCGGCAGGGCAGCAGCTGTGTCTGTCTGGGCTGCGCGCGGCGGTAAATTTGAAATACACCGGGCCAGCGGCACACTGTGAACTGTCAGGAAGACTCGGGTCTAACTCTAACTGAAATGTTCTATATAATCTGATGACTAAAAAAGACTCGTTGACAAAAAGTAGACTAAAATAATTAGTTTTCTTTGACTAAAACTTGACTAAATAAAAACAGGATGAAGGTGACTAAATATGACTAAAACTAAAAAGGAAATTTAACACGGGACTAAAACTAAATAAAAAAATAGCTGACAAAATTAACACTACTGCAAATAACCTAAACAATGTCAAGCTGGTGCAAAATCGATTCCACATAAAAGATAAACTTCGCCAGCCATCATGTCTGAATATCCTCTTCATTGCTTGCAGTCAACAAAGCAAATATGTAAAGGATAATGTGCAGCCTTCACGTTGGGATCCCCCCATGTCGATGTTCTTTTTTCATTAATGATCGCCTCGCTGCACATTATCCCGCTTATTACATGGCCACATACTAAATAAACCAACGGCTTGAATCTGTGACCCAGTGTGTTCATAGTTTATTTCTTTTTTTTTATTGAACATATTTAGAACATACAAAAGCTCGGTGAGGATATCATCAAGTTATCAACATAAGTGCAAAGAAAAAAAGGCATTACGATGACATTAACCAGTCTTTAAACACTATAGAGCCCATACTGTGTTCCTGTTAGTGTTTACTTCCTGTCTGTCTTCTTCTGCTGTTCCCTTTAGTGTTTACTTCCTGTCTGTCTTCTTCTGCTGTTCCCTTTAGTGTTTACTTACTGTCTGTCTTCTTCTGCTGTTCCCTTTAGTGTACTTCCTGTCTGTCTTCTTCTGCTGTTCCCTTTAGTGTTTACTACCTGTCTGTCTTCTTCTGCTGTTCCCTTTAGTGTTTACTTCCTGTCTGTCTTCTTCTGCTGTTCCCTTTAGTGTGTACTTCCTGTCTGTCTTCTTCTGCTGTTCCCTTTAGTGTTTACTACCTGTCTGTCTTATTCTGCTGTTCCCTTTAGTGTTTACTTCCTGTCTGTCTTCTTCTTCTGTTCCCTTTAGTGTTTACTACCTGTCTGTCTTCTTCTGCTGTTCCCTTTAGTGTTTACTTCCTGTCTGTCTTCTTCTGCTGTTCCCTTTAGTGTGTACTTCCTGTCTGTCTTCTTCTGCTGTTCCCTTTAGTGTTTACTTCCTGTCTGTCTTCTTCTGCTGTTCCCTTTAGTGTTTACTGCCTGTCTGTCTTCTTCTGCTGTTCCCATTAGTGTTTACTTCCTGTCTGTCTTCTTCTGCTGTTCCCTTTAGTGTTTACTTCCTGTCTGTCTTCTTCTGCTGTTCCCATTAGTGTTTACTTTCTGTCTGTCTTCTTCTGCTGTTCCCTTTAGTGTTTACTGCCTGTCTGTCTTCTTCTGCTGTTCCCTTTAGTGTTTACTTCCTGTCTGTCTTCTTCTGCTGTTCCCTTTAGTGTTTACTTCCTGTCTGTCTTCTTCTGCTGTTCCCTTTAGTGTGTACTTCCTGTCTGTCTTCTTCTGCTGTTCCCTTTAGTGTTTACTTCCTGTATGTCTTCTTCTGCTGTTCCCATTAGTGTTTACTTCCTGTCTGTCTTCTTCTGCTGTTCCCATTAGTGTTTACTTCCTGTCTGTCTTCTTCTGCTGTTCCCTTTAGTGTTTACTGCCTGTCTGTCTTCTTCTGCTGTTCCCTTTAGTGTTTACTGCCTGTCTGTCTTCTTCTGCTGTTCCCTTTAGTGTTTACTTCCTGTCTGTCTTCTTCTGCTGTTCCCATTAGTGTTTACTTCCTGTCTGTCTTCTTCTGTTGTTCCCTTTAGTGTTTACTGCCTGTCTGTCTTCTTCTGCTGTTCCCTTTAGTGTTTACTTCCTGTCTGTCTTCTTCTGCTGTTCCCTTTAGTGTTTACTGCCTGTCTGTCTTCTTCTGCTGTTCCCTTAAGTGTTTACTGCCTGTCTGTCTTCTTCTGCTATTCCCTTTAGTGTTTAGTTCCTGTCTGTCTTCTTCTGCTGTTCCCTTAAGTGTTTACTGCCTGTCTGTCTTCTTCTGCTATTCCCTTTAGCGTTTAGTTCCTGTCTGTCTTCTTCTGCTATTCTGTTCCCTTTAGTGTTTAGTTCCTGTCTGTCTTCTTCTGCTGTTCCCTTAAGTGTTTACTGCCTGTCTGTCTTCTTCTGCTATTCCCTTTAGTGTTTAGTTCCTGTCTGTCTTCTTCTGCTGTTCCCTTAAGTGTTTACTGCCTGTCTGTCTTCTTCTGCTATTCTGTTCCCTTTAGTGTTTAGTTCCTGTCTGTCTTCTTCTGCTGTTCCCTTTAGCGTTTAGTTCCTGTCTGTCTTCTTCTGCTATTCTGTTCCCTTTAGTGTTTAGTTCCTGTCTGTCTTCTTCTGCTGTTCCCTTAAGTGTTTACTTCCTGTCTGTCTTCTTCGGTTGATTTCTCTGACGTCCAGAGCTCTCTCTTTTAACTTTATTCCTTCTCTTAGTCCCTTTTTATTTTCTCAACTGGTGACAGTTTATCATCATGAGTCCAATTTGTTGTGTTCTCCACAAAAATGTATATTAAAAAAAATATTCCATGGTGTTTTCTGATGGTTGAAAAATAATGTGTGTTGTCCACAGTTGACGTTAAATCGACCGGACTTCTTTCAGCGGATTGATAACACTGCACAAAGTCCCTTAATCCTACTAAGCAACGGTCTGTTCTCCTTGGCAACGCTCATGTATTCCTTAGCAATGTTGTGTTAGCGACTACTAACAACCTCTGAAAATGTCCAAATCGACCAATCACAAAGGCATATTTGTCATTGACATATTTTTGTAAAGAAGACCTTCTAGAACCTAAAAGCATGACGGACCATTCAAACATATCCAATGTACTAACTGACTCAGGCTTTTGTGGCCGGAGATTTCACATTTTTGAACAGTATTATATATATATATATATATATATATATATATATAAATACACATTTAGAGGAGTGCAGTGTGCAAACCGATCTTTAACACTGACTCTTCAAAGTACATCATTATTCTCAGTCTCAGTAGTTTTTAGCAGCTCCACCTCCTGGAGTCTGACAGGTCGTCTTCACAGTACATTACTTCCTCATTAAAAGCATAATTAACCCTTAAATGCGTACGTTGGTGCCTCACACACACACACACACACACACACACACACACACACACACACACACACACACACACACACACACACACACCACACCACACACACACACACACCACACACCATGAAACTCATCCATTTTATTCAATTGAGCACTCTGCTTTCTGGTAATCCTTAAAGTATTCTCTTTAAAATGTTCTAGTGACAGAAAGTTTTCTCTAAAGCATCTCATAAGTGTAAAATGAAGGCATCTCGGTGTGTGGCGTTGTGCAGAGCAGCAATTTATTTGATTTTCGGAGAGGTGAGATGACTCTTGAGATGAAGATTCAAAAGTACCCGAGGCTACTGATGCTGAGGAAGTAGTTTTTCTGTGCCAATTTTTAATCAGGCCAATTAAAAGCAGAACTGGAGCGTGAGAATGGCGAAGCATCTCTGAAGACATGAGCTCTGAATCGGACAAAAGTCATGATAATGTGCGAAGAGTTGATGAAGGATCTTGTGTAGTTAGCTTTTTGTTGTATTCTTTCCTGGTACTTTAACTGGACACATGTACAATTTAGTAAGCCAGACGATCATGCAAGCTATGCACACTTTCTTGAACACGTGCTGAAAGACATGCCAAACCTTTTAAATGTCTGAATAATCGAACCAAGATAAACTCAAAGGCTAAGTTTAAGTTTAATATTTGGAAGATAAATGCATGATCTAAAACTGAATGAATGACTTTATATTGAGCAGTAGTTAGACATGCTATGCTAAGTATGTGATTGATTAAAGGTGGGGTAGGTAAGTTTGAGAAACCGGCTCGAGATACACTTGTTGTTATATTCCATGGAATGCTCTTAACATCCCGATAGCAATGAATATCTGAAGTGCTTTGAAAAAATATACATAAAACATATCATCTGTGGAAGCCGTGGCGCTGTAAAAAGCACGACCAATCATCTGAGCCGGCTAAAGTAACTGGATGGCCTACCTGCCTGTCAGCCTTTCATCTGGGCACAAACTTATCTCGTGCCCTCATTGGTCATGTGCGCGTTCGTGTGTGTTGGAGGAGGGGCTCTGTGAGGAAGTGGCAGATTTTCTCCGGTCGTGTATTTTCAAATTCTAGCGCACTCGAGCTGGTTTCTCAAACTTACATACCCTACCTTTAAATGATAATATTCAAAATACATTTATTTGTACTTATGCATTGTTACGATGCCCTTTCAGTCAGCTCTGGAACTGCCTGTCTCAAGTGAGAAAAACTTAGCACCCTGGTGTAACTGACACCCGGTGAGATGAGACACATTATTAACCACTTGAACTGTTAATTTCTATTATTTTGAGCGTAGGTTTAAGTGTTTCCTTTCTGGCCAAAATCTGTTGGTAATAAACTTCCTTTTTTGACCTAGTTGCTCATTTATTTCGGTTACGTGCTGTCAACCATGCTCCATAGTGGCTTATTGAAAGGCTTGGAAGCCACTACTTAAAGACTTTAGTTGAGTAACGTCCATGAAAACTCTGGAGGAAACAGTGGAGCTGTGTGCACAAAACAAACCAGCCTTAACAGTCACCTTAACTAAAGCCTGATTAACCCGTAACCCACAAACAGGGCTTAAAGCATTAGGCTGGCATTAAACATGAAACAACTAATCAATTAATTAGATAACTGCTTAAATAATGTATACAAACATAACCTTGTTGCAGTTTCACAATTGTTAAGATTCATGCTTATTTATTCACGTTTGTCTTTAGTTTTTATAACGAGGTCATACATTCAACATTCTTTACAATTTGTTGTTTCAATAAATGCATGTGACAAACAAACACAAAATCTTCATGAGTAATAATACGTATTTTTACGGCTAAGAATGACAGTCTTTTGTGGTAACGATACTCAACCACTTAACAATTATTTTAGTATGTCAAACAGATTTGCAAAGAACAGTGAAGTCATACTTCGGATGTCTGATATGCTGGCTCGTCAGATCATACATTTGAAGATATTTTCTGTCTTTTTTAAAACAAAACAATTATTTGATTCATGTGTATTAATCCGCGGATTAAAGTAGTCTCCTACAAATGCATTTGTTCTTCTCCTGTTTGACTAACGTTGACAGTTGACTGAGCCTTTACCAACTAAACAATCTACTATCTAACCCTCTATTTGTGTTTGTAAAGATGTACATACTTATGTAATGCTCTGTAGGTTTTAATATTCTAATGTGATTTAAAGACATGCTGAAAAATACAGAACTTGAGCATTGAGTAAAATATCTTTCTGTCTGTTAGCCTATTTTAAATTGCACATACTCATTTTCCCAACTCAGAAAATTGAACATTTTATAATGTATTTGTAGTTTTGATAACACGTCACGAGAGTAACGACCTGGTCTCAAGTCTCTGTGGATTCCTGTCGTTTTGAATCCGCCACTCATGACATGCCGTACAAGAATTTGCCATTTCTGTCAAACACTTCTGTTGCATGATTTATAATTTTCTATATAAAACTTCCAAGCCAAACATCCACTGAATTCTTTATAAAAGCCTCTCCACATGGTATGCAGCCGCTGACATCACGTTCTGTAAGTGTGGGAAATTCACACACAGCCGAAACTCTAACACTAACAGAGAGGAGACGACATGAAGGGGGGGAGGAAACGTTCAATTACTTTGTCTGTGTTAATTAATACGGCATACATTTCAGTAATGTTGTAACTTAAAGGTCACCTATCATGCTATTTCTAGGCAATAGCACAGGTCTTAGATATATAAAAACATATAAAAAACATGTCTATGAAGTGTTTTGCTCAAAATACCAAACAGATCACCCATTCTAGCCGTGCCTCATATCCCTCTATTTCACTTCCTGTTTCAAAAGTGATGATTTTATGTATAAAGCTTTTTAAAAAAAAATTGATAAAGAAAAAGGGGGGGGTCTGAGCTCATGAGGGACCCGGCAGCTACTGTCTAAACTAAATGCTGCCGTGATGAAACGCCATATCATGGATTATCAAGGATTATCTCTGAAACAGTCTGGAGCTCAAAGGCTTTCTCTCTTGCCGGTTATACCACAAGGTGAGTTCCTTTTTACTTCCTGCTTCTTCACACACATGCTCTCCAGTACAGGTTAGCTCTGAGTGTTAGCGATGCTAATGTAAACACAGACCATATTACGTCCAGAACAGTCGGGCATTGTTTCTGATAGCAACGTTTCTGATTGGGCCGTGGGTCCACATTTCAGATATTACGTCATATCGGACGCAAATCTGGATCAGCTCCGTTGTTCCCCGTTTTTAGAGATTTGGGTACGGAGGAAAAGAGAGAGGGTTTTATTTTCTGACGCTGCGTGAGTTCCCTGACACACCGGGGACACATGTTGATGTATAAAAGACATCAAAAAGTGTATTTTGCATGATAGGTCCCCTTTAAGATAAGATGGACCTTTTATTAATAAGCAGCAACAGAGTGACGGTACGCCCACACAGCAGCTTTAGACGATTCGTCCAACGCTTCCAACGCTTCTCTGCCCATTGACTTTGAATGGGGATGACGTCACTTTGCCTCGCTTTGCGCCGAACTGCATTGTGGGGGGGCGAGGCGAAGATTTCCAGGATTTCCAGGATTTTCAGGATTTCAAAGTTGAGCAATGTTCAACTTTTGAAGCTGAGCTGGAAGCGACAGCCAATCAAATCCCGTTTATGCAAATCTGACAGTTCAAGCGCTAGCCAATCAAACCGCGTGCAAGCTGGGAGAGCTAGACCGCAGTTCATTCTATATTCCACAAAAATGGAGGAGAAGTTAGTTATTGCGGTAGCAAATCACCCGGTTCTTTATGACCAGTCCCTATTTACTTACCGGGATACAAACCGGAGGAGCGAGGCATGGAGGGAGGTGGCAGAGACAGTGGGTGAAACTGGTAGGTTTTCGCTTGTTTGTGGATTTTATATCCAGTTTACTTCGTTGCTAGTTTACTTCGTTGCTAGCAAGCATAGACAGTATCATTAGCCAGCATGGAATGTAGCATAAATAGCACCATAGACATTAATCTCATAAATGTTCAAAATGTTAAAAGAAATAGTGGAGAAGAACCGGGGTTTTTTGCTTCGTCTGTCGGGGGCGGGAGATTCATGTGATTTGGTTGTTGGTCGCGAAATCCCCAAGCTTTCAGACACGCCCAGCTCCAAGATTTTCAAGATTTTTGAAAAGCTGCTGTGTGGACGTACCGTGAGAGTGAAAAACATGGCCGTACAGATTCACACAAGATTAATACAATTAAAGATACAATTAAAATTAAAACGATATACAGGTCATTAACTGTTCAAATAAGAAATGAATTCAATGAACATATATACATATTTTGGTCCGGATTGTTAAATATATTTACATGTATGTGTTCAGGTCAAAGTTATTGTGCAAACGGTGCAGATTTGATGTAAAGTACTTTATGTGTTACATTGTTAACCCCTGGAGGTTAACGTCTTGTTTATTAATACATTTTACATTCATCTTTTATATTAAGTCCATATTAAAAAATAAGTAAAAGATCCGACCCTTAAGGACACCTTGTCCCCTTTGAAGCCCATTAAAACCACTATTTTGTATATATAATAATGGATAAAACCATATATAATTAAGCTTTTAGGATGCTTTCAATCTAAAGCCCTTCACTTCCAAATTATTTTTAAATATATATATTTTTAATACATTTTAGTGTTTCATTTTTTTATTTTAGGTATCACAATAAACTGGATTTTAAAGGGTAGAAAATGGGAAATGTAATAACAAGTGTTACCTTTGATCAGGACTGAAGGTTAACTCGGAGAAAGTGGAGAATAATCTTAATATATATTATTTTTACGACAGCTCTATGAAAATGACATTTTTGTCCTGTGACGACATCACAGATGTTCAAAGGTTTAAACATGACGTTTTTACCCAGAATGCCCCTGTTTTGGGAGGTCATGTGAACGGGAGCAATACTTGACATTGTTGCAAAGTTTATATAAAATTCCTGAGAGTTTTTCTGCGGTAAGAGCAGCGGGTCAAATCGTTTTTGGAGGACTGATTTAATAACACAGTAGAAAAACTCTGTGATAAATAAGATTCCTGCTTTCAAACGCTTGGAATCTGTTGCCTCGTTTTTTCTTTGTTTAAGAGTTCAGCATCGGGTTCAGGATTTAAAGTATCTCAAAACCTCAGCAAACAAAATGGAAACTCTTCACATGGCTAAGAGAGGACATCTTCTGCTGATGTTCAGGTGTATATCAGTATGTAGTGTCTCTACTTTAAAGAGTCCTCTCCTGATGATGTTCAGGTGTATATCAGTGTGTATTGTCTCTACTTTAAAGAGTCCTCTCCTGCTGATGTTCAGGTGTATATCAGTATGTAGTGTCTCTACTTTAAAGAGTCCTCTCCTGCTGATGTTCAGGTGTATATCAGTATGTAGTGTCTCTACTTTAAAGAGTCCTCTCCTGCTAATGTTCAGGTGTATATCAGTATGTAGTGTCTCTACTTTAAAGAGTCCTCTCCTGCTGATGTTCAGTAGTATATCAGTATGTAGTGTCTCTACTTTAAAGAGTCCTCTCCTGCTGATGTTCAGGTGTATATCAGTATGTAGTGTCTCTACTTTAAAGAGTCCTCTCCTGCTGATGTTCAGTAGTATATCAGTATGTAGTGTCTCTACTTTAAAGAGTCCTCTCCTGCTGATATTCAGGTGTATATCAGTATGTAGTGTCTCTACTTTAAAGAGTCCTCTCCTGCTGATGTTCAGGTGTATATCAGTATGTAGTGTCTCTACTTTAAAGAGTCCTCTCCTGCTGATGTTCAGTAGTATATCAGTATGTAGTGTCTCTACTTTAAAGAGTCCTCTCCTGCTGATGTTCAGGTGTATATCAGTATGTAGTGTCTCTACTTTAAAGAGTCCTCTCCTGCTGATGCTCAGGTGTATATCAGTATGTAGTGTCTCTACTTTAAAGAGTCCTCTCCTGCTGATGTTCAGTAGTATATCCGTATGTAGTGTCTCTACTTTAAAGAGTCCTCTCCTGCTGATGTTCAGGTGTATATCAGTATGTAGTGTCTCTACTTTAAAGAGTCCTCTCCTGCTGATGTTCAGTAGTATATCAGTATGTAGTGTCTCTACTTTAAAGAGTCCTCTCCTGCTGATGTTCAGGTGTATATCAGTATGTAGTGTCTCTACTTTAAAGAGTCCTCTCCTGCTGATGTTCAGGTGTATATCAGTATGTAGTGTCTCTACTTTAAAGAGTCCTCTCCTGCTGATGTTCAGGTGTATATCAGTATGTAGTGTCTCTACTTTAAAGAGTCCTCTCCTGCTGATGTTCAGGTGTATATCAGTATGTAGTGTCTCTACTTTAAAGAGTCCTCTCCTGCTGATGTTCAGGTGTATATCAGTATGTAGTGTCTCTACTTTAAAGAGTCCTCTCCTGCTGATGTTCAGGTGTATATCAGTATGTAGTGTCTCTACATGTCTCCATGCTTTAATGTTCAAAAAGCTCTTTATTTTTCTCATACTGCCTGTGCTGCAGCACCTCTTTTCACCCTCTGTCTGAAACCAGAGCTGAGTCTGCTCTGATTGGTTAGCTGGCCTGCTCTGTTGTGATTGGTCAACCGCTTAGATGTCACGTAGAATGTGTTGAAGCGCTAACCAATAGAATAGAAGTATGAGTGTTTCATAGTGATGTTTTAATGGCCTTTTCTGGTCGATTCTGATCCGGATCCAAAAACAGACATCAGATGCTTCACTCTGTGTGTTCGTTGGTGAGGTCATTCTGCTCCAGCCATGCAGGGTGGAGTGGACACACAAACCATAAAACCTCCATCAGGACCTCAGGCCTTCTTCCTTCTTTCTGCCTGACTCGGTTGCATCACTTTGAGCCTAAATGGTCAAATCAAATCTCTCTCCCCATCAGCCACTTCCTGCACGTCAGCCGCGACCCTTTGACCCCGAATGAGGACATCTTTGGTCGGTTTCCCTGGCTACTGAGCGAGGGAAAAAAAATAATGGCTCCTCTGACTTCTCCATCTGGCGTTTCAGACACACACCCAATTTTACATTTTCTCTCAGTGCAGACTGTTTCGGAGGGTCTCAGCTGCAGAGTTCAAACTGTGGGAGGTTGTGGAGGGCAATGTGTTTCCATCAACCTGTTTTTAAATACATTTCGAATTTATGCTTAACACCTCAGCTGGAAAACCCTGAAAAGATGCCTTTACATATAGTTGAGGTGGAAAAGTTGGTGCATCAAAAATACAAAATGCAATTAAAAAGACTTAAAGACGTCCTTTTATGCTTTTTGGCACCTTCCCTGTTGTATGTCATATACACACACAACAGGACATACTATATATAAATATACTGTATATAGGTTTGTGTGCATGTCAATGGTCTGCACTCCCCCCATAAACATTTTCCTAATGAGTCTCAATCTCTAGTTTCAAGTCTTCTTCACTACATTAGGATGTTCATTCAGTCAATTATGGTTTCATTTAGAGTAAAACAGACGTTAAAGAAGCGTATGTTTTAGGGCGGGGCTTCCTTTTGATTGACAGGTTCAACCCATCAACAGCGTGTGTTTTCAGTTTTTACAGTTTATTGTAACACATTGAAAAACCTAAAACTGTCTTGTTCACGTTTAATTGAACCTTTTTTGCTCCAACTTCTAATAAAACGAGATGGCGAAGACCAAAACTCGAGGCTTCAAAACCTTCATTCACAAAGAATATTCACTTAATATTAATGCAACCTGACTGGAGAATTAGTGCCACTCACTGTTAATCATTAACTCCTAATATTCCCATAACAGTAATTGCTTTAATTGCACATACATTTCGTGTTCTTGCTGATTTTGTATCACAACTTAACTAACTACTGTGGCAACACAACGGAAACTATTCATCCATAACCTTACAGAGCTGCTTACGGCTCCCGTTCCTCTTTACAGATACATTTCCTTACAGTAATCACTCGGATTGTGACATTTTTCTGCAGGAATGGAAGGGGAAGCTGATAAGCCGCCATGTTTGTTAATGAGCAGGAGACTGGTGAACCCGGCTGGTACACAGACGTTTAGAAAAAACACAACAAAAAACAAGTTTAGCAAAACAGTGATTCCTCTTGAGGACAGTAACACACATGACACACACACACACACACACACACACACACACACACACACACACACACACACACAACACACACACACACACACACACACACACCACACACACACACACACACACACACACACACACACACCACACACACACACACAACCAGTATGATGATCCCACGTCTGCCTCAGCTCCAGCTTCGGGCCTCTTTTCAGATTTAAACAAGGGCTAATTAAAATAATTACAGCTTTTCTAGCATGAAGTGATTTCCCCCGCCCCCCCCCCCCCCCCCCCCCTCACACTCTACCTCCTCTGCTGTTTTTATTTCTGACTGCTGCAGGAGGAGCGGAGGCATCATTATGAATCCATTTACTCCTCAAATACAGTAGCTTTTTCTCAACGCCTGAATGAACAAAAAATCTTCCTTTCTCATCGGCCAGCTCTTATCTAAACCAAGAAGCGATAATTGCTGAAATCACCTCATCTCAGCGATAATGTCTGAAGCTTTTGTCATACACATTATCTGTCATTATATTTCTCAAAATTGGATTTGCAGACGTCTATGTTTTCTATATGAGCCCTTGAGAAAGTACTTTATGTAACTTTGCTCAAGTCATCAGAGGTGTATTATTCTCTGATACTGTGGAAGTGAATTAGTTCTTCAAGTCAAATACATGTCGAACAAATATCCTTAAGCGTTTCTTTACGAAATACATGTACAAATATATTCTTGGCGAGTTCTTGAAACATATTATTACTTGCAAATCTAAATGCTTTGTTATTTTGAGACACTATGGAGCTATTACATATTTTATAGAGTGATGTTGTACATTCAAGTAAATCATAATCTTACCATTGCACAACCTAGATTCCATATTTGCAGAGATTTAGGTAAAAACATCCCAAATGTGCATCCGGAAACATTCACATCTGTACATTTACTCAGCCAGAGTTTCAGACATGCATTTATATCAGTGGATTTGACCGTTTTTCATCATGTCACAATCATTTGACATGCATCGCACAAGGGGCTTTGTGCACGTATATGTGTGCATGTGCATAATGTTAATAAGTATGTTTGTCCGTTTGCAAAGATTAGCATTTCATTACAGAAGGCACACAAGGATTGGATGAGGTTGTTTGACATGCATTAATATGTGTGTTTACGTGTGTCTGTTCCTCTATCTTCTTGTTCATGTGTTTGCATGATCAGAAAGCAATGGCTGCATGTTTTGTTTTATTCGTTCAATAGAGAAATACATTTGTCATTAACAGTGTTGTGCTAGTTACTGAAAACCAGTAACTAGTTACCATTACTAGTTACTTCATTTCAAAAGTAACTCAGTCACTTTACCAGTTACTTTAAAAAAAAAGTAATGCGTTACTGTGAAAAGTAACGTTTTCGTTACTTATACAAAGGGCTCCCATTAATGCCCTTATCGCCTTCATTTCAGTACTGTTATTGCATTAGAGAATAATACAATCTGTTGATCAACTTGACATGCATTATATGCAATCTGGATTGCATCGATATTAGCTGGCTTTCCATTTTGTATATTCTTTCTCCAGGTAGTTGGAAAAAGTTTTCCGTCCCATATGCCGTGTGCCGCCCGGACATGCTATCATGCTAACTAGCTCCCTGAAAGCGGGTGACTCCACTGTAGCAATAGCCTGCATGTGTTCTACAACATACCGTGCAATGGCTTTATCGACTTTTCCCTGGCTAGCAGTCCCTTGGTTAAAATCCAGCCGCTGTTGCTTAGGTGGAGGTGGAGTGGCGTCGGCTGAGTCTCTGTGGTCTTAGCTACTAGCTTCGTCCCAGCATGTTGTTTTTGCAGATGTTTTAAGAGATTTGAGTTACTGGTTTGGGCAGTAGATATGATCTTTGACCCGCCAAGACACAACTTACATTTAACTAAAACGTTATTTTCTTTGTGCTCGACAAAAGTGAAATAGTGAGAATATCTCCAGGTGGAGAAACTAGACTTGAGCTCCGCCGCCGCCATGATAGTCTTGTTAGTAAACAACACAAACACGCCCACAGCGCGTCTCCGCATGTGACACAGGAAGTATCTAGGAAGTACATTTACTCAAGTGTTCGCCTGGCTGTTGACTATATAAAAAAAACTAACGGAGTAACGCACCATGTAGTAACGGTATCTGAATTAAAAAAGTAATGCGTTAGAGTACTAGTTACTGCCAAAAATAACGGCGTTTTAGTCCCCGCACTGGTCATTACACAAAGGGCTTTTTGTTCCTTTTCTCCCTGGCAACACTGATGCACAAATCTGTGAAGTTCATTAGAGGTCTCTGTGCTTTAAGTGTCTTCAGCTGCTCATGTCGGCGTTGCCCAAAATCTGTGACTTTTTGAACTCTCTGCGCCCACAATGCATCTGTGTACACATACCCTTTTTACTGAAGTATTCTTGCTTTTCCAAGGGGTCAAAGGTCGGTTGCCTATCCTGAGGGAGGCGTTTTATGGCCTTCCAAGTAAAGTATGAAGTGTGGGAGTTTTAAACGAACACTTACTTACTCAGATCAGAAACAGAAAACTTTACTAACTTAACAATATTCACATAAACAGAAGACATAAAACCAAAATGTGCATGTTGACAACAATACATATGTTGAAATATGTACATTACAATATGATGTATTTGTGTAAATAATGATATTCATGTTAAGCTGCTGATGGTGAAATGAGTCCAGGCTGTTTGTTCGTCTGCCTTTACCCCCCAAAGACCCCCCTATCTCTCCTGTTCTTTCTTGACTCTTTATCTGCCTCTTGATGACGGGCAGGCGGGCTTCCCTCTCTCCCCTCTTCTTCTCCCCCTCTCTCCCTCGTCTGCCCCTCCATTATCCTCCGTATCGTAAACATTTCAGTCACACTTAGTTGCCGCGCCGGCTGATTTATTTAGCGCTGCTCCACGTCTGCCTGAGCACAAAGCTGTCTTCTCCATCTCTGCCTGTCACTCACACACACACGCACGCACATACACATACACATACACATACACACACACACACACACACACACACACACATACCATGTATACATCACTTCAGGGGACATTACATTGACTTACATGCATTTCCTGGAGACTTATCCTAACCTTAACCATAACCAACACATGCCTAACCCTAACCCTAATCCTAAACCTAACCAAGTCTTCACCCTAAAATTAACAATTCCCCTCATGGGGACCTCCAATTTGTCCCCATAAGGGAGGCGAGTCCCCACACGTGACTGTGTAGACAGATTTAGGTCCCCACAAGTATAGTAATGCTAGGCCACACACACACACACACACACACACACACACACACACACACACACACACACACACACACACACCACACACACACACACACACACACACACACACACCCTGTCTCCTCCCCATTGTGTCCCAGCTCCCTCTTTTAGCCTCAGAGTTGATCTTACCTCGGTCACACTTCCCTCTCAGCTGTTGCTCTGCACAGTTTGAAGGTAATGTTTGGCATCAATTTACCTTTCGAATAACGCATTCATCAGTTTGTGCAGTGTTTAATTCCACTATAAAATAAAACAACGTTTACAGTTAATAATCATGACAAATAACTCCTCATCACAATAATCATTTTTGAAAAATCCGTAGTTTTTTTAACTTTTAAGGTATTTAACTTATTTGTATTGATAACAAATCTAAATAGGACTTAAGATAAAGACAAGATAGAACTTTATTGATCCCAGTTTGGGAAATGTTTGTGTTGCAGCAGCATAAAAAGACATGGCATTGTACAATACAAATTTAAAGACGAGAAATGAACAAGAAAGTAGAAAATGTACATGTTGACTTCAGTGTAAAACAGACTTCCTCCTATGATCTTGTCTCTTCTCTCTCCTGTCTCCTTGTCCTCTGCTTTCCCTCTCCACTAACATGTTTCCTTATTGTGTCCCTCTGTCACCATATTTCCTCCTTCCTTTAGCTTGAGGATGGCTCGACGTTTGATTAAAGTCAATAACGCAGAGCGACCGGCAGAGACTAACAGAGAGAGCCTGAGGCTGTGAGCTTTCTAACTTGTTGTTATGTGTTATGTGTGTGTGTGTGTGTGTGTGTGTGTGTTTATTTATATATTTGACTTTCTTTTTCTAATTTCCTTCAAGCAATTACCTTCCCATTGGGAGAAGTCAGCTCTTATTAGTGGGCGCTGTATTAGAGAGCTGCGTCTCAGTGGAGCATGACACTGTGCTGAGGTAGTCTTATTGCACACCTTAGAGGCAGAACGAGTGTGTGTTTGTGTGTGTTCACGTCAGATGTAATTGAAATTCGCAGCGGCATGACCCAGAACATTGTGCTAGTCAACCATTAGCGGTGCAGCGGTGCACGTCAGCCTCATATTCTGCTCTGAACGCACTTTACCCGGTCAAACAAAACTTCAACTCCATATGAAGTGTGAGAATGGATATGTATCACCTTTGCTCTTCAACTATCACGGCTTTTAAACTCTTACTGAGGAGATTTGGGGGTCAATTTTTCAATTGACAGACCCTGCAAACCGTTGTCTGTCAGTCGTGCATGTGATAAATATGGATTTGTCGACAAATCCACCTCCCTCACAGCTTAAAAACTTTACCCTGGTTTCCTCAATATTGATGTAAAGGAGACATATCCTACTCATTTCCAGGTGTATATCAGTATGTAGTGTCTCTACTTTAAGAGTCCTCTCCTGCTGATGTTCAGGTGTATATCAGTATGTAGTGTCTCTACTTTAAAGAGTCCTCTTCTGCTGATGTTCAGGTGTATATCAGTATGTAGTGTCTCTAACTTAAAGAGTCCTCTCCTGCTGATGTTCAGGTGTATATCAGTATGTAGTGTCTCTACTTTAAAGAGTCCTCTCCTGCTGATGTTCAGGTGTATATCAGTATGTAGTGTCTCTGCTTTAAAGAGTCCTCTCCTGCTGATATTCAGGTGTATATCAGTATGTAGTGTCTCTACTTTAAAGAGTCCTCTCCTGCTGATGTTCAGGTGTATATCAGTATGTAATGTCTCTACTTTAAAGAGTCCTCTCCTGCTGATGTTCAAGTGTATATCAGTATGTAGTGTCTCTACTTTAAAGAGTCCTCTCCTGCTGATGTTCAGGTGTATATCAGTATGTAGTCTCTCTACTTTAAAGAGTCCTCTTCTGCTGATGTTCAGGTGTATATCAGTATGTAGTGTCTCTACTTTAAAGAGTCCTCTCCTGCTGATGTTCAGGTGTATATCCAGTATGTAGTGTCTCTACTTTAAAGAGTCCTCTCCTGCTGATGTTCAGGTGTATATCAGTATGTAGTGTCTCTACTTTACAGAGTCCTCTTCTGCTGATGTTCAGGTGTAATCAGTATGTAGTGTCTCTACTTTAAAGAGTCCTCTCCTGCTGATGTTCAGGTGTATATCAGTATGTAGTGTCTCTACGTTAAAGAGTCCTCTCCTGCTGATGTTCAGGTGTATATCAGTATGTAGTGTCTCTACTTTAAAGAGTCCTCTCCTGCTGATGTTCAGGTGTATATCAGTATGTAGTG
This sequence comes from Gymnodraco acuticeps, assembly GCF_902827175.1. Taxonomy (NCBI): domain Eukaryota; kingdom Metazoa; phylum Chordata; class Actinopteri; order Perciformes; family Bathydraconidae; genus Gymnodraco; species Gymnodraco acuticeps. Next base: position 108,161 of record NW_022991301.1, on the reverse strand, counting down.
TCTCTTACTTTAAAGAGTCCTCTCCTGCTGATGTTCAGGTGTATATCAGTATGTAGTGTCTCTACTTTAAAGAGTCATCTCCTGCTGATGTTCAGCTGTTATATCAGTATGTAGTGTCTCTACTTTAAAGAGTCCTCTCCTGCTGATGTTCAGGTGTATATCAGTATGTAGTGTCTCTACTTTAAAGAGTCCTCTCCTGCTGATGTTTCAGGTGTATATCAGTATGTAGAGTCTCTACTTTAAAGAGTCCTCTCCTGCTGATGTTCAGGTGTATATCAGTATGTAGTGTCTCTACTTTAAAGAGTCCTCTCCTGCTGATGTTCAGGTGTATATCAGTATGTAGTGTCCTCTACTGTTAAAGAGTCCTCTCCTGCTGATGTTCAGGGTTGTATATAAGTATGTAGTGACTCTACTTTAAAGAGTCCTCTCCTGCTGATGTTCAGGTGTATATCAGTATGTAGTGTCTCTACTTTAAAGAGTCCTCTCCTGCTGATGTTCAGGTGTATATCAGTATGTAGTGTCTCTACTTTAAAAGAGTCCTCTCCTGCTGATGTTCAGGTGTATATCATATGTAGTGTCTCTACTTTAAAGAGTCCTCTCCTGCTGATGTTCAGGTGTATATAAAGTATGTAGTGTCTCTACTTTAAAGAGTCCTCTCCTGCTGATGTTCAGTGTATATCAGTATGTAGTGTCTCTACTTTAAAGAGTCCTCTCCTGATGATGTTCAGGTGTATATAAGTATGTAGTGTCCTCTACTTTAAAGAGTCCTCATCCTGCTGATGCTCAGGTGTATATCAGTATGTAGTGTCTCTACTTTAAAGAGTCCTCTCCTGCTGATGTTCAGGTGTATATCAGTATGTAGTGTCTTCTGCTTGTAAAGAGTCCTCTCCTGCTGATGTTCAGGTGTATATCAGTATGTCGTGTCTCTACTTTAAAGAGTTCCTCTCCTGCTGATGTTCAGGTGTATATCAGTATGTAGTGTCTCTACTTTAAAAGATCCTCTCCTGCTGATGTTCAGGTGTATATCAGTATGTAGTGTCTCTACTTTAAAGAGTCTCTCTCCTGCTGATGTTTCAGGTGTATATCAGTATGTAGTGTATATCATACTTTAAAGAGTCCTCTCCTGCTTGATGTTCAGGTGTATATCAGTATGTAGTGTCTCTACTTTAAAGAGTCCTCTCCTGCCTGATGTTCAGGTGTATATCAGTATGTAGTGTCTCTACTTTAAAGATCCTCTCCTGCTGATGTTCAGGTGTATATCAGTATGTAGTCTCTACTTTAAAGAGTCCTCTCCTGCTGATGTTCAGGTGTATATCAGTATGTAAGTGTCTCTACTTTTAAAGAGTTCCTCTCCTGCTGATGTTCAGGTGTATATCAGTATGTAGTGTCTCTACTTTAAAGAGTCCTCTCCTGCTGATGTTCAGGTGTATATCAGTATCTAGTGTCTCTACTTTAAAGAGTCCTCTCCTGCTGATGTTCAGGTGTATATCAGTATGTAGTGTCTCTACTTTAAAGAGTCCTCTCCTGCTGATGTTCAGGTGTATATCAGTATGTAGTGTCTCTACTTTAAAGAGTCCTCTCCTGCTGATGTTCAGGTGTATATCAGTATGTAGTGTCTCTACTTTAAAGAGTCCTCTCCTGCTGATGTTCAGGTGTATATCAGTATGTAGTGTCTCTACTTTAAAGAGTCCTCTCCTGCTGATGTTCAGGTGTATATCAGTATGTAGTGTATCTACTTTAAAGAGTCCTCTCCTGCTGATGTTCAGGTGTATATCAGTATGTAGTGTCTCTACTTAAAGAGTTATCTCCTGCTGATGTTCAGGTGTATATCAGTATGTAGTGTCTCTACTTTAAAGAGTCCTCTCCTGCTGATGTTCAGGTGTATATCAGTATCTAGTGTCTCTACTTTAAAGAGTCCTCTCCTGCTGATGTTCAGGTGTATATCAGTATGTAGTGTCTCTACTTTAAAGAGTCCTCTCCTGCTGATGTTCAGGTGTATATCAGTATGTAGTGTCTCTACTTTAAGAGTCCTCTCCTGCTGATGTTCAGGTGTATATCAGTATGTAGTGTATACTTAAAGAGTCTCTCCTGCTGATGTTAGGGATAATCAGTATGTGTCTCTCTACTTTAAAGAGTCCTCTCCTGCTGATGTTCAGGTGTGTATCAGTATGTAGTGTCTCTACTTTAAAGAGTCCTCTCCTGCTGATGTTCAGGTGTATATCAGTATGTAGTGTCTCTACTTTAAAGAGTCCTCTCCTGCTGATGTTCAGGTGTATATCAGTATGTAGTGTCTCTACTTTAAAGAGTCCTCTCCTGCTGATGTTCAGGTGTATATCAGTATGTAGTGTCTCTACATGTCTCCATGCTCTAATGTTCAAAAAGCTCTTTATTTCTCTCATACTGCCTGTGCTGCAGCACCTCTTTTCACCCTCTGTCTGAAACCAGAGCCCAGTCTGCTCTGATTGGTTAGCTGGCCGGCTCTGTTGTGATTAGTCCAGCGCTTATAGATGTCCCACCTCTTAGCCTATCACATATGTGTTGGAGCGCCAGCCAATATAGCTCAGGTGTTCCATAGTGATGTCACTCTGTTCCAGAACGTTTATATTTTACCCTTTGCAGACCATTTACATGCACAGAAAATCAATACAACACACTACAGGAAAGAGAAAACCTCAAAAAGCATAATAGCGCTTCTTTGAAACATGAACAATATCCATAGAAAACTTCAGCCGTTTTTAACTTTCTATATTGTGTTTTGTTTTCGATCAAATGCACTCAAAATACAAACAAAGGTAGGTGAACAGACTGCGTGTTATCATAACTGTACAACATTACTGAAATGAGCATTTATGATTTAAGGGGCTGGATTGTTTCATCAAATGTGTATCATTCCCATGACATCAATATTTCCCTCTTGAAATCCAGAAGTCATCGTCATTACTTCTGGATTGCAACACCCCCTATAAATGATCATTAGCCAATGAGTGAGCCCGAGGAGGAAAAGCCCATTAGTGAGAGCCGGAGTGTTTACTGTTTCCATTTGTAATCTCTTTGTTTCTGTCTGTTTCCACACACACACACACACACACACACACACACACACACACACACACACACACACGCACACACACACACACACACAGGCACACACACACACACCTCGTAACCATAATCTTTTGTGATTAAGCCGTCCTGTAGACAAACACCAGCTTCAACAACGGCACACTTTCAGAGTGAAATAAATCCATGCTGAGCTTTCAGGGCACATTTCAGCTTTAGAGCAGAGTTGTGTACACGAGTTCTGTATCGTGTTACTCCATCTAATCACTTTATAGATTCCTCTGCTCTGTGATTAACTCTTTACGTAACATTTAGGGTGTAGATGGTTACAACGCTGTACGTTACTGGAACAAATATACATGAATAATTGTCTTGTTAGTGACTCAGCTGACTCTGCGCTTATTCTGAAGTACAGGTGATTTTGTTTTTGGTATTTTCTGATGTACTTGAGAGGGATTGGAAATGGCAGGAAAGGTCTCTGGTTGCATCATGGACTTTGTAGTTCATGTTTAACCCCTTAAATACCATCCTGTATTTAACCTTTAGGACTCGTAGCCCCTTGGCATGTGTGTGTGTCGTATGTACGGTGTGCTAGGGGTGCAGGGAAATGGAAAAATAACCAACATTGTGATCAATCTGGGATATGAAATAATGCAATCAGTTTGACCAAATAAGTGTTTGTCTTATGTTCCAGGCCCATTGTCAAACACTATGATTGATATATGGATGAACATTGTGATTGGTGGTCATCTGTGCATGCAGAGACTGCTTGTTAATCAATAACAGCAAACATTGAATATCCAAGACGCCTTAAATCGGAGATTCCCAGACTTCCCTAGTCTCAGGAAATGCTTTGTTTTTGAAGTCTAACTTTATTTGTATTTCTCCTTTCTTGACATTGCACATCCTGGTATGCTGTCTTTCATGTTGCTGCTGCTCAGACACATTCATCTCACTATTTCTGCTTGATAAAGGCGTATCTAATGTGGCCATTGCACATGTGCACATTGTGACGTTGATGCTGAGTTTATGAACTGAAATCTATTAATTTAGGGTAAACCTGTTCTGTCCAGAAGAACCATCTCGTTTTCAAACAACACAGTAACAAGAAAACTAAAACAAATCACGTCACAATACATCCTTAGACAAGACAATCACAACACAAACATTTGAGATATACAATTCGTAAATAACCACTCTATGACCACAGAGAAGCCATGAACAAATACATTACACCAATAAATGCAAACGTAGTGTTTTGTACTTGTGAGTTCATCAATAGCATGTACAATTTACAGCGGAAAAGCATTCAAAAACATTTGCAAAGAAGTTAAGCGTTGTGTATTTGGTGGCAAATGATTCCATTCTGAAGGAGCTTAAATGATCTTTTACCTCCTGTTTTGGATCCTGAGGAAGGGGAATACAAGTGTAGTACTCAAAACTATATGTAGACGAATGTGATACTAATACGTGTTGAAGATTATGCGGATCGTTTTGATGTATTCATGTGTTGCATATTGTGCAGCACTCTGTGTTCAACGCCAGCTGTTGCTCGTATGTTTATTCATACTCCATATAACACACACATTTCAATATGTCATATCTGTACACGATGATCACTCTCCTGTGATGTATACATGTGGGAGTCACACTGTAAGATGACATTTTTATATGTTCTATCCCTGGAGGCGTTAGTGTGTTCTCTGGGGTCCAGCTGTGGAGTGATGTGCCGACAAACCCCTCCGAGTAAAGATTTTTCAGATTGAATGCATTCGAGGAATCGAGAGCACCACAATCCCTCTTTGTGTGACCGTGTGTGTGAGTGAGTGTGTGTCGCACCACAGTGGTGGTACTTATTTCCATGGTTACAGGGATGGACGACGGCCTCTGAAAGCGTGCCTCCTGCCGTCTGGGCTGTGTGTTCTCATTACCGCCCTGTGTGTGTCCTCTCCAGCTGAGAGGGGAGAGGAGGGGAGGACCAGAGATATCGAGGGGACGTTAGAGCATGTGGGGGGAAAAAAAAGCATGTATGAGAGTGATAATACAGGAGAAAGAAGTGGAGCACAGGGGGGCGAGGAGAGGAGAGGAGAGTGCTGCTCCTTGGAGAGACACTCAACACCACAAAGGAGACGGAGATGAAATGACATGAATGAGGCTGAGAGGAGAAGAAAAATGACATGCAACAGCTTCACTGTGATAGTGAGGATGAGGAGGGGGTATACTTTATATTCCATACTTTATTTAGGATCCTAATGAGGTGTTATTGCAGGAACAGATATTCTTCATGTGGTCCACAGATATACAAATATCACACATTATCATTTCTTTCAAATGTTTGTCATTTTTCAAGCATTTTTTTTACATGCACACAATCAAGAACTATTGATTTTACACACGTAAATTGCAATCCAAAGCACCACAGTTTTAAACGTGTCTCACCTTCAAAAAATCTTATCTCTAAATTAAAATCTTTTACAAAATAATATATTTTATGTTTTCATTTCTATGCATCACTTTTTCTGAGATAAAGTGTTTGCATTGGCCAAACCTCACCGATAGGAAGAACTTGGGCCATTCATCTTTTACCAAAACATTGCAATCGATGTTTTGCCGTGCAGAAATCTATCATCAAATGTTTATTTTCTGTATACTAATAATATAGCCCTAAGCAAAACCATGATGTATGTGTGGGATCCCTGAGTAAGAGGATATATGTCTCAAAACAAATCTGCCAATCAGTTTTCTGTGCTTTATTCTTACTTTACTCTCACCTTACTTACCTAAGGACTGCAGATGGAAATGAGCTCTAATCTGGCATAATTAATCTCCTCTCTGAGATTAATGTATTTGTATGCATGGTCCTTGTTGAAATAAATACATAATAATAACACTTTTTTTTTGTTATACAGTGACTTTCATCACTGCACCTTAAAGGTAGGGTAGTATTAGCTTTGTTCGTTATTCTCACGTCCAGGAGAGAAGCTTTAAAAGTAAGGAGACCAATGGAGTCTCTGAGAAGGTTCAAATGGGTACTTTAATTAAAATGGCGCGGTAATGTTACAAGCAGAGATATGGTTCAGACTCAGAGAGAAAAACAGCTGTGTTCTCTGGCTCTCGAGTGAAGGAAGGGCCGAGAAACAGCACATCAGCTGTATAAGTATCCTCCAATGGCTCCTCCCCGTGTGCCGGTTGGCGCTGCTGGGGGCCGGACCTCCACTCGTCTTCAATGTCCGTTGTTACGCATAACAGAGGATTCAGACATTGTACATTCAATATATAACTAAACACGCCTCTCCTCCTCATATTCTCTTTCATCACTTTTCATTTATTGCATTTTTACGGCTGTAATTCATTATTTTTAATAAGACTGGAAATACTTCACGGCAGTTATCATTTCCGGTAGTTCCGGATGTTGTCATATGCTACCCACGTCTGTAAACAAAACGTATTAAAATAAACTGTACATTCATTTAATATTCAGCAATAATAATATCTCGACGTCTATAGTTGTAGTGTTGAAATCAGTAGGTTTTGGTGAGCAACACTCTGTGTCATTTCACTTCTAAATTCACCTTTAGAGGGAAAGGAATATTAGTCACATGCGAAATGCTAACCGGCAGTGGCGTTTTCTCCCGGAGGCCAAGGGAAGCCAGGCTTCCCCTGTTTTTTCGGATTGTAGTTATAATTTAAATAAATAAATAAAAACACTTTGATTTGTTTCGATAATTCTCCTTTGCTGTGTGTTGCTGCCGGCCCGTCGCTCCCCCATTCTCATTGAGTATTTTACAAAGAGTGAAACAAACAGCGCCCCTCTAGATGTTATGGTGAAACAGTAGATTGCACTCTCTGTTGCGAGAGGAGGCCAGCAGAATCTGGCTTCCTTTGGTGAAAAAAATGGAGGGATTGACCAATCAAATGAGGCCCACGTGATGCCCCTGCCAACCTGTGATTGGTCAGGGCCATGCCAAGGGAAGCCAGCCGCCTCTTGCTTCCCTTCAGAGGCGGCTGGCGATTTGATTGGACACTGCCATCCAATCAAATCACATCAACATCAGTTTTAATACTGAAACTGTCATCACCGCCGTTAGAAATTATCAAGCAAATGAAGCATTATGGAGGGTGGAGATTTGGCGTACTTAATCAAACATAACTTTACTAAACTTCCGCTACAGCAGCAACTGAAAATTAAATCAGATGACAGGCCAATGCCCGCACTCGAGCTGTGTGTACACCAGTCTATGGTGTACACAGAGGAAAAAGGGAGACAATCGGACGTTCAATGAGGATAATTATGTCCGCACGGAGTGGCTAACTGGAAGCGCTAAACTTCAGCGTCTAATTTGCTGGCCATGTCTTGTTTTTGACAAGGATTCGTGCTCCCTGAACAATCCTTGGGCAACTTCAGGATTCATCGACCTGTCACGGGCAATTGAGAGGCACGGTAAATCCAAAAATCACATAGATTGTGTGATTGTCTGCATTAAATTAATAAGGAGAGAGTTTCAGCGGGAGAGTGTGTGCGGACCTTTCGGTTAGATAACAGGCGTGTGCAAGTCCTGCATCTGTGTGATACAAATGTGTGTCAAATGATACCGGGCGCAGTAATCACTCATCTGGTTACGTTATTGACCACCACCCCCCCCCCCCCAACCCCCACCCCCACCCAAAAAATGGGCTTCCCCTACATTTTTCCCCACGCCACGCTACTGCTAACCGGAGATGAAGGATTTTCAGAATAAAAGCTTGACATCAGACATTGTGTGCGAGAACTTCTGGGTTTTCAGTATAAAACAGCATTTAAACTGACGGTATGTTTAAACTAAATTATGCTATAAAAATTGATTTACATTTCTAACAGTAGGTAATTCACTTCAGAAACACTTTTTGTTATATTCCATGGAATGCTCTTAACATCCCGATAGCAATGAATATATTAAATGCTTAGACAATAAATACATAAAACAAGTTCATCAGTGGAAGCTGTGGCGCTGTAAAAAGCACGACCAATCATCTGAGCCGGCCCGGCTAAAGTAACTGGATGGCCTACCTGCCTGTCAGCCTTCCATCTCGTGCACACACTTATCTCGTGCCCTCATTGGTCATGTGTGTGTTGGAGGAGGGGCTCTCTAAGGAAGTCTGAAGGAAGGGGCCGATTATTTTTGGCTGCGTACTTTCAAATTCTAGCGCACTCGAGGAGCTGGTTTCTCCATTCTTACCCAGCCCTACCTTTAACTTTTGTTCCATATAACCCTAAGTACACCCTTCCTGTCATTAGAGCAGCTCTTAATGACTCCTCTTAAAGCTGCATTATACATGAGTCATGTGAAGCTCCCTGGAGATTATTAAATCCTCACAGCACCCAAACGTTTGTTATTTACCGTTTCTCTATCTCATAATGAGCAGCGACACCTCGTCTGCCTTTTACAGATCATATTTCTGCAAACAAATCGTTACATTTTTTAACTTTTGGCCAATCTTCTGCACCCGATGCTCCACCTGTTGAACGCTGCTAAAATGTAAAGATGGACACTAGCATATCTGATTAAGCAGCGTGTAACTCTATGCTTGGGTTATTTTTTAAATATTCTGTACTCTGCTTTGTTTACTTAACCCAACAAATGTTTAGCCACAATTTTATATAATTGGCGGAATTTTCTGCGGGTGAAAAGCTGATTGATTTATGATCAATTTATCAGTTTAACGCTCATATTGTGGAGGCGTTAATGAGGTCTAAAGAGGGCGTCTATTATTTTTAGCACATAACATGTTGTGCAGTATCTTAACACACAAAAAACACTCGTATACCATTTTTTAAAAACTAAAACCGTGCAGATATTCAGGAACACATTTGCCGAACATTTCTGGGACATACCGTTATGTTGAGGTAGCACACAAACAAATGGAGTACTTAGCACCAGCAGCTATGATTGTTTGGCTTATTTGAAGAAAGTATACCTGCAGGTTTCTTGCTGTTTTTATTTAAAGGGTTTACTGTATGTGTTTGAATCTGTGTGGATACAAGCGTAGTACACAAGGAGGATTGAACCTTATTCCATGTGTCAGAACATTATCATTATTATTTCTCAAATGCCAAGGTGTTGTGTCTGAAACCCAAAGGATTTAGACTTTAATATGAAATAAAGCAGAGAAAAGCAACATTGAGCAACTAATCAATTCATTGTAGCTCCTCAGATACGAGTGGGTGTATCATCTTTCATTTGTTATGACTGCATTCGTCTTCCTGTGTTTATCCTCATGGGAAAAACATAACGTCGTTGTTTAGGCTCTGCGCTCTTAATATGCAGAACGACAATCTCAGGAGCCATCACAATCATGTACAAAAACCTGTCATAGAGACTCATGTGGTCTCCATGGAGATAGTTATGTGAGCACTTAACGAACACACACACACACACACACACACACACACACACACACACACACTGGAAGATGCATGCTGTTAGATAATGACACCTGGAAGTGATGCTGCACTATAATGCTGACATTAAGGCAGCTTATTAGAGAGGAGGTGTGTGTGTGTGTGTGTGTGTGTGTGTGTGTGTGTGTGTGTGTGTGTGTGTGTGTGTGTGTGTGTGGTGTGTGTGTGTGTGTGTGTGTGTGTGTGTGTGTGTGTGTGTGTGTGTGTGGTGTGTGTTGTGGTGTGTGTGTGTGTGTGTGTGTGTGGTGTGTGTGTGTGTGTGTGTGTGTGTTGTGTGTTGTGTGTGTGTGTGTGTGTGTGTGTGTGTGTGTGTGTGTGTGTGTGTGTGTGTGTGTGTGTGTGTGTGTGTGTGTGTGTGTGTGTGTGTGTTGCAGGCTGCTAATGAGGCTGAGAGGTCGTCGCAGTGACAAATCACCCTGATGGGCTCAAATGTAGGACACCATGAGGTGTGTGTGTGTGTTTTGTTGCACATGCCTAACTATCATCAGATGCACTCTGGATTGTGAGAACAGCAAATAAATAGTTTCACCTTTAAATATAAATTACGTGCGGTTGCATTTTTCTGTCCAAGTGAATTTAAAACGAGTCTTGCACGTCTAAAGTGTTGCGATTTGAGGTGATGGTATCCCTGGATTTAGGGAATTCCTTTGCCTGGTGTTTTCTGAAAGTGTGAGCGGTCTGGTTTTAAGTTTGAATCACTCGCATGAAAACTAACAGAAACATTGGAATTCACCTTTACCTGCTACTTCCTATTGTGGTCAAATAGTGTCCTCCTTAATTGTTTGTTTGCGTGACATGGAGCCCACATCTTGATCCCTCTGAAAACCAGCCTCGGATCCACTACTTCCTGTTTCTCAAGTCACAACGAGAAGAAACTGATTCAGATAGAATGGGAGGGATGAAGCCCTCTTTAATGGTCACACATGCCGAGCACACGGTTAAATGTGTTCTCTGCTTTTAACCCATGCTAGTACCAGGAGCAGTGGGCAGCTATTGTACAGCGCCCGGGGGGCAATGGGGGAAGGGGGGTGTACGGTGCCTTGCTCAAGGGCACCACAGCAGGGCAGGAGGTGAACTGGGACCTCTCCAAGTAGCAGTCCACACTCCATATTTTAGGTCTGGTCGGGGACTTGAACCGGCGACCCTACGGCTCACAGTCCAAGCCCCTACTGAATGAGCCACTGCCGGTTTTGTCTTTTAACTTGAAATCTTGGATTAAATGAAGAGGTGTTTTCTATTAATGCTACCCAAACTCAAGTAGCTAACTAATAGGCTAATAAGCTATATATATGTATATAATAAGCTACAAACAAACAAGCTAATAGGCTTTTCTGATCATGCCAATCAGAGCACACTAGGCTCTGATATAAAATATAAAACAAATAATAATTTAAATGAAAATAAATGTGTAAAATATAAACACATAATATTAATAAAATAATAATAAAAACAATAATAATTCAATTGATAATAAAATAATGAAATTCCTCCCAAAACGTCCAGACATCGACAACCTCTCCACTTCCAAAAAACCAGCTTCCGATGAAAAGCACTCAGCCTCCCCCCGAGGCGTCTCAATAAAATGAGATCCGGCTCCGTCTCCTCCACAGAGGACAGGATGCTCCCACTGGAGGAGATGGGGTAGGATTTAGTTTTCTTTAAACATTATAATCTAAATATTTGAGAGTTTTCACATGAAGTACTGAACAGGAATTGTTTGCAAAATGACGTCTTGAGTTCTTAATCAAGATAAATCCTTCCAGTCAGGAATGAGTTGCTTCATAAGTTTGATGTTGTTGTATTCTCATCAAAAGTAATGAATTCCTTCCTTCTGTTGAGTTTGTTTACAATTTCCCCGTGTTGTTCTGCCAACACAAACACATCCTGTGTGTGTGTGTGTGTGTGTGTGTGTGTGTGTGTGTGTGTGTGTGTGTGTGTGTGTGTGTGTGTGTGTGTGTGTGTGTGTGTGTGTGTGTGTGTGTGTGTGTGTGTGTGTGTGTGTGTGTGTGTGTGTGTGTGTGTGTGTGTGTGTGGTGTGTGTGGTGTGTGTGTGCGCGTGTGCGTGTGCATGTTTTCTATGAAAAGTTACTTCAATTTTTTACATAAGGAGATTATGTTATGTAACTTTTTGTTTGCTTTTTTAAGGACACCAAACAAACAGTAGTGTGTGTGTGTGTGTGTGTGTGTGTGTGTGTGTGTGTGTGTGTGTGTCAATCAACATGCAGGCTACTTCCTCTTTTTAGCAATTTGCATCCCTCATAAATAAAAGCATTTTGAGCCGTGTTCACAAGTAGCTTACAAAACAACATGCACTATAACTTCATGTGCACTTGATTGATTGGTTAAATGCACTAATTGTAAGTTGTATTTAATGTAATATATTATGTGTTCCTTTTGTGATTCTGTTCTCTTGCATGTTGTCTTTTAAGTCCATAAACCTTCCAGGGACTGCAGATAAAAAAATAGCCTTAAAACAAATAGAGAAACAGTTGGAAAATGGTCCAATATTCTTATTATAAAGCAGTATGTATTTATAATGATTTGGCATTAATACCCTACCTGCAGCCTCTACATTAGACCATGACTCTCTCAGTGACGACAGCATGCTTCTGCCCTCAGCGTCAGTGTTTCCTGATGCCCTTCTGAACTTATCTTATCGCTCTACTGACCCCTCCTCCTCTCCTCTCGCCTCTATTTCCCTTTCTGTCTGCCCCCTCCAGACGCCCTAAATTCAATCAGGCAATGATAGAGTGACATTTATCATAATACTTCTCGCTCTGTCGCTGCCTCTCGCTCCCTTGTGTCTGTTTTCCACTCATCTCTTCTCTGCCAATATACTGCTGTTAGTTTCTATCCTGAAGGCCATACCTCTCTCTCTCTCAGGTAAACATAAAGTACAACTTAATTTCAGCTTGAACTATCTGCGTTTTATCCCCAAGGTTAGAGAAGAGGTATTAGTATTTAGTGTCTCTACTTTAAAGAGTCCTCTCCTGCTGATGTTCAGGTGTATATCAGTATGTAGTGTCTCTACTTTAAAGAGTCCTCTCCTGCTGATGTTCAGGTGTATATCAGTATGTAGTGTCTCTACTTTAAAGAGTCCTCTCCTGCTGATGTTCAGGTGTATATCAGTATTTAGTGTCTCTACTTTAAAGAGTCCTCTCCTGCTGATGTTCAGGTGTATATCAGTATGTAGTGTATCTACTTTAAAGAGTCCTCTCCTGCTGATGTTCAGGTGTATATCAGTATGTAGTGTCTCTACTTTAAAGAGTCCTCTCCTGCTGATGTTCAGGTGTATATCAGTATGTAGTGTCTCTACTTTAAAGAGTCCTCTCCTGCTGATGTTCAGGTGTATATCAGTATGTAGTGTCTCTACTTTAAAGAGTCCTCTCCTGCTGATGTTCAGGTGTATATCAGTATGTAGTGTCTCTACTTTAAAGAGTCCTCTCCTGCTGATGTTCAGGTGTATATCAGTATGTAGTGTCTCTACTTTAAAGAGTCCTCTCCTGCTGATGTTCAGGTGTATATCAGTATGTAGTGTCTCTACTTTAAAGAGTCCTCTCCTGCTGATGTTCAGGTGTATATCAGTATGTAGTGTCTCTACTTTAAAGAGTCCTCTCCTGCTGATGTTCAGGTGTATATCAGTATGTAGTGTCTCTACTTTAAAGAGTCCTCTCCTGCTGATGTTCAGGTGTATATCAGTATTTAGTGTCTCTACTTTAAAGAGTCCTCTCCTGCTGATGTTCAGGTGTATATCAGTATGTAGTGTCTCTACTTTAAAGAGTCCTCTCCTGCTGATGTTCAGGTGTATATCAGTATGTAGTGTCTCTACTTTAAAGAGTCCTCTCCTGCTGATGTTCAGGTGTATATCAGTATGTAGTGTCTCTACTTTAAAGAGTCCTCTCCTGCTGATGTTCAGGTGTATATCAGTATGTAGTGTCTCTACTTTAAAGAGTCCTCTCCTGCTGATGTTCAGGTGTATATCAGTATGTAGTGTCTCTACTTTAAAGAGTCCTCTCCTGCTGATGTTCAGGTGTATATCAGTATGTAGTGTCTCTACTTTAAAGAGTCCTCTCCTGATGATGTGCAGGTGTATATCAGTATGTAGTGTCTCTACTTTAAAGAGTCCTCTCCTGCTGATGTTCAGGTGTATATCAGTATGTAGTGTCTCTACTTTAAAGAGTCCTCTCCTGCTGATGTTCAGGTGTATATCAGTATGTAGTGTCTCTACTTTAAAGAGTCCTCTCCTGATGATGTGCAGGTGTATATCAGTATGTAGTGTCTCTACTTTAAAGAGTCCTCTCCTGCTGATGTTCAGGTGTATATCAGTATGTAGTGTCTCTACTTTAAAGAGTCCTCTCCTGATGATGTGCAGGTGTATATCAGTATGTAGTGTCTCTACTTTAAAGAGTCCTCTCCTGCTGATGTTCAGGTGTATATCAGTATGTAGTGTCTCTACTTTAAAGAGTCCTCTCCTGCTGATGTTCAGGTGTATATCAGTATGTAGTGTCTCTACATGTCTCCATGCTTTAAAGGTCACATGTCATGGCCATTTCCACTAATCATAATTCCATTGTTGAGGTCTACTAGAATAGATTTATACTGTGCAATTTTCCAAACTCACATTGGTTTCGCATACAGCATCTCTGTAAAGTATGTGTATTCAGCAGTATTCACTCTCTCCACTAAACGGCTCGTTGCAGCTCTTGCCCCCCCCCTCCCTGTGAGCCCAGTGTGCTCCGATTAGTCGGGACCAGTCGGGACGTTGTGAATCGCGCTGAGCTCCGTGGAAGTGTGATTTCCTTGTTTAGCGATACACAGCGAAACACAGCCAAACTCACCCTGAGCACACACAGTCACAGCCGAAGTAAAAACAATACGTGTGGCTTGATATTGAGTAAGAAAAAGGTTGATAAACGCTGAGAGAATGGGTCTGCAGTGAGAATGGGTCTGCAGAGAGAATGGGTCTGCTGAGAGAATGGGTCTGCTGAGAGAATGGGTCTGCAGAGAGAATGGGTCTGCGGAGAGAATGGGTCTGCTGAGAGAATGGGTCTGCTGAGAGAATGGGTCTGCTGAGAGAATGGGTCTGCAGAGAGAATGGGTCAGTAGTGAGAATGGGTCTGCAGAGAGAATGGGTCTGCAGAGAGAATGGGTCTACAGAGAGAATGGGTCTGCAGAGAGAACGGGTCTGCGGGCAGAGAACGGGTCTGCAGAGGAGAACGGGTCTGCAGAGAGAATGGTTCTGCAGAGAGAATGGGTCTGCAGAGAGAATGGGTCTGCAGAGAGAATGGGTCTGCAGAGAGAATGGGTCTGCAGAGAGAAGGGTCTGCAGAGAGAATGGGTCTGCAGAGAGAATGGGTCTGCAGAGAGAAGGGTCTGCAGAGAGAATGGGTCTGCAGAGAGAATGGGTCTGCAGAGAGAATGGGTCTGCAGAGAGAACGGGTCTGCAAGAGAGAATGGGTCTGCAGAGAGAATGGGTCTGCAGAGAGAATGGGTCTGCAGAGAGAATGGGTCTGCAGAGAGAGAATGGGTCTGCAGAGAGAATGGGTCTGCAGAGAGAATGGGTCTGCAGAGAGAATGGGTCTGCAGAGAGAACGGGTCTGCAGAGAGAAGGGTCTGCAGAGAGAACGGGTCTGCAGAGAGAATGGGTCTGCAGAGAGAATGGGTCTGCAGAGAGAATGGGTCTGCAGAGAGAATGGGTCTGCAGAGAGAATGGGTCTGCAGTGAGAATGGGTCTGCGGAGAGAACGGGTCTGCGGAGAGAACGGGTCTGCGGAGAGAATGGGTCTGCAGAGAGAATGGGTCTGCAGAGAGAATGGGTCTGCAGAGAGAATGGGTCTGCAGAGAGAATGGGTCTGCGGAGAGAATGGGTCTGCAGAGAGAATGGGTCTGCAGAGAGAATGGGTCTGCAGAGAGAATGGGTCTGCAGAGAGAATGGGTCTACAGAGAGAATGGGTCTGCAGAGAGAACGGGTCTGCAGAGAGAATGGGTCTGCAGTGAGAACGGGTCTGCAGAGAGAATGGGTCTGCAGAGAGAATGGGTCTGCAGAGAGAACGGGTCTGCGGAGAGAATGGGTCTGCAGAGAGAATTTCGCCGCGATCCCAACTGTCTGTTATCAGCCTGCAGCCAGGGAGGAGAGATCAGCAGAGCTGCCTGCACTGAGTGTGTGAGGAAGTCCGTGGATTGGTCAATTTGGATCAATCAGCGGGGGTTTAACGAAACGGCTCCGCGGACGTAACGTAACGGCTCCACGGATTGGTCCATTTCGTTCCGGGGACGACATGACATCATGATGTCCCCAGAAGAATCAAATGGACAGTGACGTATCTCCAACGAGGCGTTTTGGGGAGGTATTTTCTGTTTTAGAGTTTTACTCCCTACATGGTGTACTTTGAGGGTTTTGACTCTGCAGACCGTTTACATGCATAAAAACCTTCATAACACACAAGGGGACGGGTGCTAACCGGAAAAGCATGACATGGGACCTTTAATGTTCAAAAAGCTCTTTATTGTTCTCATACTGTCTGTGCTGCAGCACCTTTTTTCACCCTCTGTCTGAAACCAGAGCCCAGTCTGCTCTGATTGGTTAGGTGGCCGGCTCTGTTGTGATTGGTCAACAGCTCAGAGATGTCCCGCCCCTTAGCCTATCATGTATAATGTGTTGGAGTGCTAGCCAATAGGAGTGCGAGTGTTACATAGCGATGTCACTGAACTCTGTATTAATCGTGAGTCTGTAAAGCCCCCTGAGACAAATGTAATTTATGATATGCTAATTTAAATAAAGTTTGATTGATTAATAGACACATTTGGCAGGTTTCAAAGACAGAGGGCGTTCTGGTGTCAGATTTCAGTGGATGCAGAGATCTGTATTTTTAAATGTCAATCTGAGTTCCCACTGTGAGTTGCGTGTGCTTTCTAAATGTCTGAAGTGTTGGCGGTTATATAATCAGCGCCAGCAGGCAAAATATCTGCTGTACGTCCACTGTACTGTATTTGCATTTTCACATAAATCCATAAGGTCATATCCACCAGCTGACAACAGAAACTAAAGACAAATCTCACTCCCACCATCCTTCACACTCCTACACTCAACACGTTATATATTATAATTAGTTCCCATAGAAATGCAGTTTCTAAAACAATACTTTGACGTGCATTGTTATAAAACCACATAGGCACACATATTAAATAAGATTACTTTAAACTGGACAACACTGACATAGAGCACTTTCTGCATTAGGATTTGACATGGAAAAATCATGAAATGCAAAAAAACGAAATAGAAAACAATGCGTATTTTGTTTATATCCCTTTCTTTGATTTAGCTATTTTAAATATGCCACAGAAAAAGTGAGTTTTCAGCTTTTTAAAGGTAATTTCCTTATAGATAATAAATTCACTAATTTGCACACATTACTTAGCTGTGTGCAGTTTCTTCATTTCATTTTCTATTAACCCTCCTATTGTCTTCGTTTCCCCCCCCCCCCTTACTTTGGTGTTCGCGGTCAAATTTGACCGAACCTGTTTTAACTGCTATTACATTAACACAAAAACCATTAATCATCACCAAATTTAATTTAACACCCTTTCAAACTGTACATATTGTATCAGACTACTGGTATACATGAACAACTGCAGTAAATATACAAAGAATAGGCACTGAACAAGTATTGCGTGTGCCAGGTGTGATCCATGTGGGGGAAGGGCACATAAGAGCGGGAAATGTGTCAAATTGTTATGTGTGTGTGTGTGTGGCCTAGCATTACTATACTTGTGGGGACCTACATATTTTTACACAGTCACGTGTGGGGACTCGCCTCCCTTATGGGGACAAAATGGAGGTCCCCATGAGGGGAATCATTAATTTTAGGGTGAAGACTTGGTTAGGGGTAAGGGTTAGGGTTAGGCATGTGTTGGTTATGGTTAAGGTTAGGATAAGACTCCAGGAAATGCATGTAAGTCAATGTAATGTCCCCTGAAGTGATGTATACATGGTATGTGTGTGTGTGTGTGTGTTTATCTGATCCGGATGGTTACTAATTCCTTTTCTTTATGGCGGTCATTTTTGAGCGGGAACACCATGGGTGTTACAAAGTTGACTAAATCATCGAAAATGCAATGAAAGTGGTGATCAGCAATTGTATATGTTCAGATGTTTACTGTGAATGATATCATGAAGCTTTAATGCAATTGAATGTAAAACAAAAAAGTTATGATTGATGAAAGTAGTAAATCGGTCAGATTTGACCCGAAGACAACAGGAGAGTTAATTAGACTTGCTAGGATTTTCTGTTGATGATTCGTAAGAGGTCACGGACATCGCCACGTTTGCAGGAGTTTGTTTTAGCTCAGAAACCAAACCTTTTGTTATTCGTTTGTTTCCTTTAATTCAATTCAGCTTGCTCAAGTGAGATCAATGCCAGATGGCGTATTAACATTACCGAAATGCACAAATGAAAAAGAGACTGCATGTTATCTGAACCCACCAAACAAAAGGACACGACCCTTCAGTAAAAACAGTAAAAAGGTTTTATGGGAACAAGAAGTCCAACGTTGATTTCTAATAGGAAACATTTCCACATGATTTGAAAGCCAACGAGAACACGATGAACCAAAGAATAATCTCAGCCGGCCTGGAGCTCGTTTTTCTGTTAGAAGACAGGAAAGAAACAGTCATTGCTGACGTTATAGGAAAAAATCTATTCAAAGAATCAAAGAAATATACTTTTTTACCAATATCCTGCAACATCCACTTTGCTTAAGGTAATAATCCAGAAGATTTTCATTCAAAGTTTTCTGCTTTATTTCCTCCGTTATACCGAGTTTGAAATATATTGAAAGAATATCCGACTGTCCATTTTTTGCAGTTTTCCACTTTAAATGTCATCTCAACATATTTGAATGTTCTAATAACTTCCATATTCAGAATCCGAATTCAGTGAAGTGCAGATTCATTAAAAAGACTAGAACTACATATTGTATGGTTCTCAGCAGGAAACCATACAATACACTCCAAGTAGGGAATGAGTCCTTACCCCAAGTGAAGGAGTTCAAGTATCTCGGGGTCTTGTTCTCGAGTGAGGGAACAATGGAGCGTGAGATGGGCCGGAGAATCGGAGCAGCGGGAGCGGTACTGCAGTCGCTTTACCGCACCGTTGTGACGAAAAGGGAGCTGAGCCAGAAGGCAAAGCTCTCTGTCTACCGGGCCATTTTCGTTCCTACCCTCACCTATGGTCATGAAGGATGGGTCATGACCGAAAGAACCAGATCGCGGATACAAGCGGCCCAGATGGGTTTTCTCCGCAGGGTGGCTGGTGTCTCCCTTAGGGATAAGGTGAGAAGTTCAGTCATCCGGGAGGGACTCTGAGTTGAACCGCTCCTCCTTCGCGTCGAAAGGAGCCAGTTGAGGTGGTTCGGGCACCTAGTTAGGATGCCACCTGGGCGCCTCCCTTGGGAGGTGTTCCAGGCACGTCCAGCTGGGAAGAGACCGAGGGGTAGACCTAGGACCAGGTGGAGGGATTATATCTCTTCGCTGGCCTGGGAGCGCCTTGGGATCCCCCAGTCAGAGCTGGTTGATGTCGCCAGGGGAAATAACGTTTGGGGCTCTCTGCTGGAACTGCTACCCCGAGACCCGACCACGGATAAGTGGGAGAGGATGGATGGAGAACTACATATTGTATAAAAAAACGGTCACACGTTATTTATAATAAAAACATAATAAGTGATTAAAACAAATTACAGATACAGTTAGTACATCATGGTAAAAGACAACAACTAAGTAGCAGTAGATGACCACTTACTCAACATTATCAGACATGTAAACCTGTTTACAACACGATTACTCTGCTGTTGTGCTTTCAGCTTGTCTGTTGCTCATTTTCGTAACTTTTATCAAACATTTTTCTATTTTAAGGCCTGAGATAATGTCTTAAACTTACTTAGTTTCCCCTGAAGCCTCCCAGCCTTTCAGTTGTTTCTCTGTTTATCAGTGCAGCTGCTCTCAGTCTCTCAAGGCCTCCCCCCCTCACTATCTCTGTGAGGGTCATCCTCCTCCATCACTCTCAGGCCTTTTATCACAAATAACACTCTAAAAAACAGTTTGAAATCCAGCTTTAGAGATGTGTCAATACAAGTCATATTCTCTAAATGGTCTTTCAGTGTGTTTGATATATCAGAAAGTGTGTGTAAAGTTCAGCTGCCCTTGGTTTACTATCCAGGACATTTATATTGTGGATCATTTGCGATATATGTCCTTTTCTTCTGTAGATATGTTTATCAATTTTGAGCTACTTGTACTTTACTTGAGTATTTCCATTTTCTGCTACTTTGTACTTTTCCTCCACTACATGTATTTAATCCCTTTAGTTACTTCACAGATGTGGATGAATGATGTGAAATATAATCAAGTGTTAAATCAGACTTTAGTTCCACCTGGAGTAAATCCACCAGCTACCCTGCAGTATACAAAGTCATTCAAACTAGCTGCACCTTTACCAGCTTTGAGAACACTTTCATGATCAATCATTATAAAACATATCATATATATTATTCTGAAATGGACCAATCTGCACAAAGACTACTTTTACTGTCGATACTTTCACTATATTATGATGAGAATACTTTTCTACTTTCACTTGAGGAACATTTTGAATGCTTTTACTGTAACAGAGTATTCTTACACTCTGGTACTTCTACTTTTACTCAAGTACAAGATCTGAGTACTTCTGCTTTTACTGAAGTACAAGATCTGAGTACTTCTACTTTTACTCAAGTACAAGATCTGAGTACTTCTACTTTTACTCAAGTACAAGATCTGAGTACTTCTACTTTTACTCAAGTACAAGATCTGAGTACTTCTACTTTTACTCAGTAGCAAGATCTGAGTACTTCTGCTTTACTGAAGTACAAGATCTGAGTACTTCTACTTTTACTCAAGTACAAGATCTGAGTACTTCTACTTTTACTCAAGTACAAGATCTGAGTACTTCTACTTTTACTCAAGTACAAGATCTGAGTACTTCTTCCAACTCTGATTACATAATAATAATAATAATAATAATAATAATGTTAAAGCAGCTCCATTTGCAACATGAACAAGGACACATATTAAGAGAAGACTTTTAAAACAACATTAAAATCACTGAAGACACAAATGTTTCAAGAGACTTTAATGTACATTTTTCCTCGGTTAAACTCTGCGTTTATTTGTAGGATTGACTGGTGCAGATACGAGTGCTGCAGTCTAGCTTTTAAATGGTGGTACACTGTGACTCTCAGTCCTTTCTTAATCACCCTAAACCCTCACAGGCTTCTGTCTCATGTGGGCTCTGAAAGGGAGAATGAAATCAGCAGAGCTACAGTCCATCTTCTCTCTAAAACGTACTCCACTCGGAGGCTTGAAATGCTTGTAATGAGTTCTCAGCAGATCCTGTTTTTCAGGATGAAGCTCAGAGAGCAGCTGGCTCCGGGTTTGACCTTGTGTGTGTTTTTTGTCACGTGATTATAAATCTGTTTGTGCCCAAAACCCTGGACCACTGCACACCTGGCACCATGAGTAATTCTGTACAAGGATATGCAGGTTAAATCAGACACTATACGCAGACTTTCACACAAATGCAGGTTTGTTTTCTGGAGATGTATTACATTAGACTTTAGTATTACTTCAGTTTGAATCCAAAGCTACTTGGATATTCAGAATATAATCAGTGTCGCTTTCAATCATGTATTTATACAGTGATTTTAAGGTGACACCAGCAAACAAAACACCAATAGACCAACAAAGAACTTTATTCAGGGATGTGGTATAGTTCTCTAACTCTGGTGAAATATTTGCCATCTTTACAGAGTATCTACATTTTGAGAACTTATTTTCCCGTTGGTAACCAGGCTTACAGGTTTGCTAACTTCTCGGTAACTAGGAGAACTTTTCCTTCTTGAAAAGTGTGAGAATAAAATGTATTACAATTACAAAACATATCACAGAGAAAATAAGAGGACGTCCAAAGACCCACAGGTACATTAGAAGTTACTTTCTGATATAATTTGTTTTCAAAAGGTTTAAATGTATTCTTGTTTTGACCTTAACTCAGTGGACTAAATCAAATGTTTGTATAATAATTGAGTTCACAGCAAACACGCACACACACACACATACACACACACACACACACGTACGCACACACACACGCACACACACGCTACACACACACACACACACACACATGCACACACACACACACATATATGTCATGCAAACTTCACACAGAGACATGAAGAGAGGATTCTTCTTCTTCACAGGGACTGAGTTTAAAGGCTCGAGGGAATATTTAATCAGATTCTGTTTATTTATTTATTCTTAAATGAAATGCTCTCACAGCTGCACGGGGCTGTGGGAACACATAAACACACACACCGATTTCCCAGAGCAAGTTTTATCTCTGAAGCATCAAAGAACTAGAGCTGCTCTCAACGACAGTAAGTTAATTAACTGTGTTTTTTCAATGTATCAATTAAGTGATTAAATGGATAAATCAGTAAAACATCTCAGGTTCTCTACAAAAACGCATGCAAAAGCACCACTTTAAAGAGTCCTCTCCTGCTGATGTTCAGGTGCATATCAGTATGTAGAGTCTCTACTTTAAAGAGTCCTCTCCTGCTGATGTTCAGGTGTATATCAGTATGTAGTGTCTCTACTTTAAAGAGTCCTCTCCTGCTGAAGTTCAGGTGTATATCAGTATGTAGTGTCTCTACTTTAAAGAGTCCTCTCCTGCTGATGTTCAGGTGTATATCAGTATGTAGTGTCTCTACTTTAAAGAGTCCTCTCCTGCTGATGTTCAGGTGTATATCAGTATGTAGTGTCTCTACTTTAAAGAGTCCTCTCCTGCTGATGTTCAGGTGTATATCAGTATGTAGAGTCTCTACTTTAAAGAGTCCTCTCCTGCTGATGTTCAGGTGTATATCAGTATGTAGAGTCTCTACTTTAAAGAGTCCTCTCCTGCTGATGTTCAGGTGTATATCAGGATGTAGTGTCTCTACTTTAAAGAGTCCTCTCCTGCTGATGTTCAGGTGTATATCAGTATGTAGTGTCTCTACTTTAAAGAGTCCTCTTCTGCTGATGTTCAGGTGTATATCAGTATGTATAGTCTCTACTTTAAAGAGTCCTCTCCTGCTGATGTTCAGGTGTATATCAGTATGTAGTGTCTCTACTTTAAAGAGTCCTCTTCTGCTGATGTTCAGGTGTATATCATATGTAGAGTCTCTACTTTAAAGAGTCCTCTCCTGCTGATGTTCAGGTGTATATCAGTATGTAGTGTCTCTACTTAAAGAGTCCTCTTCTGCTGATGTTCAGGTGTATATCAGTATGTAGTAGTCTCTACTTTAAAGAGTCCTCTCCTGCTGATGTTCAGGTGTTATATCAGTATGTAGAGTCTCTACTTTAAAGAGTCCTCTCCTGCTGATGTTCAGGTGTATATCAGTATGTAGAGTCTTTCTCTACTTTAAAGAGTCTCTCCTGCTGATGTTCAGGTGTATATCAGTATGTAGTGGTCTCTACTTTAAAGAGTCCTCTCCATGCTGATGTTCAGGTGTATATCAGTATGTAGGGAATCTCTACTTAAAGAGTCTCTCCTGCTGATGTTCAGGTGTATATCAGTATGTAGGTCTCTACTTTAAAGAGTCCTCTCCTGCTGATGTTCAGGTGTATATCAGTATGTAGTGTCTCTACTTTAAAGAGTCCTCTCCTGCTGATGTTCAGGTGTAATATCAGTATGTAGTGTCTCTACATTAAAGAGTCCTCTCCTGCTGATGTTCAGGTGTATATCAGTATGTAGTGTCTCTACTTTAAAGAGTCCTCTCCTGCTGATGTTCAGGTGTATATCAGTATGTAGTGTCTCTACTTTAAAAGAGTCCTCTCCTGCTGATGTTCAGGTGTATATCAGTATGGTAGTGTCCTCTACTTTAAAGAGTCCTCTCCTGCTGATGTTCAGGTGTATATCAGTATGTAGTGTCCTCTACTTTAAAAGAGTCCTCTCCTGCTGATGTTCAGGTGTATATCAGTATAGTAGTGTCTCTACTTTAAAGAGTCCTCTCCTGCTGATGTTCAGGTGTATATCAGTATGTAGTGTCTCTACTTTAAAGAGTCCTCTCCTGCTGATGTTCAGGTGTATAATCAGTATGTAGTGTCTCTACTTTAAAGAGTCCTCTCCTGCTGATGTTCAGGTGTATATCAGTATGTAGTGTCTCTACTTTAAAGAGTCCTCTCCTGCTGATGTTCAGTTGTATATCAGTATGTAGTGTCTCTACTTTAAAGAGTCCTCTCCTGCTGATGTTCAGTTGTATATCAGTATGTAGTGTCTCTACTTTAAAGAGTCCTCTCCTGCTGATGTTCAGGTGTATATCAGTATGTAGTGTCTCTACTTTAAAGAGTCCTCTCCTGCTGATGTTCAGGTGTATATCAGTATGTAGTGTCTCTACTTTAAAGAGTCCTCTCCTGCTGATGTTCAGGTGTATATCAGTATGTAGTGTCTCTACTTTAAAGAGTCCTCTCCTGCTGATGTTCAGGTGTATATCAGTATGTAGTGTCTCTACTTTAAAGAGTCCTCTCCTGCTGATGTTCAGGTGTATATCAGTATGTAGTGTCTCTACTTTAAAGAGTCCTCTCCTGCTGATGTTCAGGTGTATATCAGTATGTAGTGTCACTACTTTAAAGAGTCATCTCCTGCTGATGTTCAGGTGTATATCAGTATGTAGTGTCGCTACTTTAAAGAGTCCTCTCCTGATGATGTTCAGGTGTATATCAGTATGTAGTGTCTCTACTTTAAAGAGTCCTCTCCTGCTGATGTTCAGGTGTATATCAGTATGTAGTGTCTCTACTTTAAAGAGTCCTCTCCTGATGATGTTCAGGTGTATATCAGTATGTAGTGTCTCTACTTTAAAGAGTCCTCTCCTGATGATGTTCAGGTGTATATCAGTATGTAGTGTCTCTACTTTAAAGAGTCCTCTCCTGCTGATGTTCAGGTGTATATCAGTATGTAGTGTCTCTACTTTAAAGAGTCCTCTCCTGCTGATGTTCAGGTGTATATCAGTATGTAGTGTCTCTACTTTAAAGAGTCCTCTCCTGCTGATGTTCAGGTGTATATCAGTATGTAGTGTCTCTACTTTAAAGAGTCCTCTCCTGCTGATGTTCAGGTGTATATCAGTATGTAGTGTCTCTACTTTAAAGAGTCCTCTCCTGCTGATGTTCAGGTGTATATCAGTATGTAGTGTCTCTACTTTAAAGAGTCCTCTCCTGCTGATGTTCAGGTGTATATCAGTATGTAGTGTCTCTACATGTCTCCCTGCTTTAATGTTCAGAAAGCTCTTTATTGTTCTCATACTGCCTGTGCTGCAGCACCTCTTTTCACCCTCTGTCTGAAACCAGAGTCCAGTCTGCTCTGATTGGTTAGCTGGCCGGCTCTGTTGTGATTGGTCAACCTCTTAGAGATGCCCCGCCCCTTAGCCTATCACGTACAATGTAATCGGAGCGCTAGCCAATAGAAGTGTGTGTGTGTTACATACTGATGAAACTTTGTTACGGAAGTGAACAATGGAGTCCAATGGAGTCCAATGGAGTCCAATGGAGTCCAATGGAGTCCAATGGAGTCCAAAGGAGTCCAATGGAGTCCAAAGGAGTCCAAAGGAGTCCAATGGAGGCACAACAACCTATAGAACACCCAAACGCACTATGGCCTCTTTAATATCTTTAGTTTCTTGCAACTTTTTTGTTTCTTAGCATTTTTAGCCCTACTAAGTTATTTGGGTTGCAAAAACTTGTGGAGTTCATATAATGTACTGTAGGCATGTTTGTTTGCAGAAGTCCTCTCACACATGCAGGAGACACACACACACACACACACACACACACACACACACACACACACACACACACACTCCTATCTTTGTGTTTGCTCAGGATAAAGAGAAGCAGATTGAGATGATTACATTTTCATTATCCCACCATAGTGTCTTTCACCTGAGGTTGCTAGGCAGCGGCTGAAATCATACTGAAAATAGCACTACAATTGTGTGTGTGTGTGTGTGTGTGTGTGTGTGTGTGTGTGTGTGTGTGTGTGTGTGTGTGTGTGTGTGTGTGTGTGTGTGTGTGTGTGTGTGTGTGTGTGTGTGTGTGTGTGTGTGTGTGTGTGTGTGTGTGTGTGTGTGTGTGTGTGTGTGTGTGTGTGTGTGTGTGTGTGTGTGTGTGTGTGTGTGTGTGTGTGTGTGTGTGTGTGTGTGTGTGTGTGTGTGTGTGTGTGTGTGTGGCCCAGTCACTGCTCTGACATCTCTCTGTGGGTACGTTGGTTCTTTTTCTTTTTTCGGAGGCGTGGTTGCATAACTGCTGTCTTGGCGAGTGATGCTTCTCCTCTGACAGCCTTCTGGAGACACACACACACACACATACACACGCACACACACACACACACACACACACACACACACACACACACACAGACACACACAGACATGCTGTAACTGCTCATCAATGCACACATGTATTGTTCTTTTTTATCAAGATAACCCCCTAGATGTGTTCTCTCTCCGCTTAATTGCCTTTATAGTCAATTATTGAAAATGAGCCTCTTCCTCCTCTTCCTCATCCTCTTCCTCCTCTCCCTCCTCTCCCATACTCTTCCTCCTCCTCTTCTTCATTCTTCTTCTCCTGCTCTGAAAGATTCATCAGGCCGTCATCTCCTGTTCAGAAGCAAACAGGGCTGCCATCCATCTGTCTCCTCTCCCCTTCCTCCCTTCCTCCCTCTTCTCCCCTTCCTCCATCCTCTCCCCTTCCTCCCTCCTCTCCTCTTCACCCTTGTTCTCTTGTCTCCTCCCCGCAGTGAGAGGAGCATTCAGATGTCAGTCTGGTGTTATTTTCGGGGTCTTTGAGGGGTACATACCTTACCTCCTTCTCCTTTTGCTCCTTCTTCTCTCTCTTTTCCTCCTTGGTTCCCACTTCTTGTCTCATAATCTCTCTTTTCCCCCTATATATATATGTGTGTGTGTGTGTGTGTGTGTGTGTGTTTGTTTGATCAGTACACTTGTGTCTATATCCTCCGAGTCAGAAGCCCACCAGAGAATCCGGGGAAGATAGCAAATGTCCTTTTGACTTGGAAGTGTGTCATTGCTAAGGGATAAAGACAGTGCCTAAAGACCCCTCTCAACCCCCCCCCCAACTATCACCACCAGGCCTCCATTGATAGAGCTTATATACTCGCAGGACAGGAGGCAAGAGGGTGTCGATAAAGGGCAAAACAATGTAGGAATGGGAGATATGGAATAAAGCAGAGAGGAAGAAGGAGAGGAGATAAGGTGACATGAAGGAGGAGTTAGGAGGGAGTAAATAAGGGGGATAGATAGAAAAAAGGAGGTGGGACTGTCCCGTCTGTCTGGGTGCGTTTGTTTTGTCCTCTGCTGTCACCAGAGTTTAATTCATGTGCAGTGTGTTGCAGAAAGCAATGGGTACTATCAGCTGTTAGAGAGGAAGACTAATGTGTCTGTCAATAGATTTGGATCCATTCTAAAGTCATTTTCACACGTGTCAAGTTTTTATTGAAATGTGATGACGATTCAACAAGTTGCTCTAAAGCAGGGGGGTCAAACTCAATCACACAGTGGGCCAAAATAAAAAAATGGGTACTAGTGGAGGGCCGGACTGGTTCAATGTTTATTGCAGAACTTATTGAAATGAACTTATTGCACATATTAAACCTGGAACTAACAAAGCTTCAATGATTGCCTATAAAAACAACATTAAACATTAAATAATCAGCTGCATTCATTTCTTATGGCTCTATCTGCAGCTTTCCCAGAGTCATTTCTTATGAGTACATTTCCCCACAGGCCAACAACAGCTTCAACAAAACTATTCCCCTCAGAGAGAAAACCAAACATGCCCTGTTGTCCTGAGAGAAAGTGCAGAAGGAAACATCCATTAAACTCAGTGTGCTGCTCTGTGATGCTAGCTCAGATACTTGGCTTCTCATCTTGGGTGCAAGGTCATCAATGTTTGGGCTCAGGCTCTGAGCTGAGGAGACCCTCAGGATGGAGTGAAGGTGTGAGAGCAATATACCGGAGGGCCAGATCTAACAGGAATTAGAAATGATCCTGCGGGCCGAAATTAAATCCACTAAGGGCCGGATTTGGCCCCCGGGCCTTGAGTTTGACACGTGTGCTTTAATGTATGAAGAAGCATAGAAGTCATATTTATGTGAGATTATAAAAATGTGTTGTCGACCACCATGGCTGTACAATTCATTGCAAAGTAGACGATATCCAAATGATAGAAAGCACAACATTTGGTGAAGCCTAAATATCTGTCAACAGAATTGTGTTATTACGTGTTTTCCCCTAAGTCGTACTGTACAGCTCTATCCACCAGCAAAACTCAGAAAAGCAGTTAGTAAAAGAATCCGCATAGACAGGAACAACCGGGATGAACTATCACTATTTATATTATTGATATTCGTTTTAACATTATCTAGAAATAAAACTAGCTTTCATTTTTAACTTTTTTTATAAGATCACACACACTTCAAAAACTCACCATTACTTCCATCTGTGCACCAACAGAAAACAAGAGTGAATATGTGACACACACACACACACACACACACACACACACACACACACACACACACACACACACACACACACACACACCAGTGGAAGCATACGGATAACACATTGTTACAGAGACGTTAATGACGGACCGCTTGCTGTGCAGCTTTGCACACGGTGAAAGTAACGGCTGATACATGTGATTGGACCCGGTGTGATTGTGGTAATTGAAGTGCATTGCTATTGAATTGAATCATCCAATTGTTGCAGCGGTTCAGAATCCACACTGTGAAGGGAGTACAGCTATAACACCTTTTATTGGATGACGACAGCAAACACAATCAGTGGACAGTGGCGCTGAAATATCCACACTCCCACACACACACTCGGACACTCTTGCACTTCCAGTCACGGACATCCATTAATCATCCTGGTTTCTCACGACTCCCTCCAAGTGTTGTCTGACTCTTTGTGCTCGTCAGGCTCAGCACTCGGTGTCCGTCTTTCATCAGAACTCACAGGCACTAGGGAAGGCTGAAAAAACACATTATTATTTAGCGTTTATTAAGCACGGTCCACGCATAAGAAGAACACACAGAGCAATCAACAGACTTTACAGACATGAGCGCAGCATCTAAAAATGCATGATATATTTTCATATTTTGGCAGTTCTATGGCTGCTTTTGCTTCTTGTCTTGTCCGACCATAACAACAAACACACGGAATGTATTCCATGTTGTCCTCTGTTTCTCTGTAGTGTCTCACTACTGCAATTTGTAAAAGCCTTTACTGGAACAGAGCCATTGACATTGATATAAGTTCAGCCTGTCCTGACATCAGTCATATTATCTACTAGGAAATAAGTACTTCCTATTTGACCTTCATGTCTGTGAAGTCCCCCCAAAAAGTACTCAAAGGCCCTCAGACAAGTTGGCATGTGAACAAATACATCAACGACAATATGCTTTATTAATAAGACCATTGATAATTAAATTAAAGTGCAAATGTGGCAGAGCCCTGAATGGTGATGTGTGTATTTCTGGTGTGTGTGTGTGTGTGTGTGTGTGTGTGTGTGTGTGTGTGTGTGTTCCCGTCCTCTGCTGCGGATTAGTGGTTGTAAGACTGTGGCTGCAGTAATCTAACATGGTAATCTTCTGCCAGGGTGCAGCGGGATTATTAGCCAGATCATGGGATCAGATTTAGACTGGATTTATGCAACTGCCAGGTGTGTGTGTGTGTGTGTGTGTGTGTGTGTGTGGTGTGTGTGTGTGTGTGTGTGTGTGTGTGTGTGTGTGTGTGTGTGTGTGTGTGTGTGTGTGTGTGTGTGTGTGGTGTGTGTGTGTGTGTGTGTGTGATGTGTGTGTGTGTGTGTGTGTGTGTGTGTGTGTGTGTGTGTGTGTGTGTGTGTGTGTGTGTGTGTGTGTGTGTGTGTGTGTGTGTGTGTGTGTGTGTGTGTGTGTGTGTGTGTGTGTGTGTGTGTGTGTGTTATGCACAAGGTTAACTAGTTGTAGAAACGTGTGAATCAATAGATGGAAACATTGAGGGCACGGTATTTGGATTTCTGAATGACCGGGTGTGTACGAGTGTGAGTTTTGTCGATTGATTATCACATTTATGTTCCATCGGCTCTCTCACTTCATTACAGCTCATTCAGGATCTGTGTTTCAGTCGGTCGCTGAAGGTCACCGTGTGAATGAGAGTGTTTATCTGCAGGGATGTATGAACAGAACCATGAAGGACAAACAAGAAAAAGTCATTTAAAGTCTGAGAACACTTCAACAGAAAGGAGGCATTCTGAAAAGTCCTAATGACGTCCTTTGTCCTTTTGTGCTTGAAGTAATGTCTCACTGTTTTATGTTTTATTGATGATGCCCTTGAATGCTTTTATACATATTGTTATTTTATTTTAAAAGGCTTTTAATAATGTTTTATTTATGAATTTTTTGGGCATTTAGGCTTATTTAATTTCACTCTATTTTAAAAAGAAGCCTTTTTTTAACTGCATTATTCTGTGGTGTGAATGTGCTTATTATCACAGTTATTATTTTAGATGACACATGCAATATTTTCATTAACGCCAAAAGAGACCTTTCCGTAAGTCAGGGGTATTTTTCTGTTTTGATACAACAACATGCAACGTGCACAAATCCAGCTCCAATAAAAAAAAATCCCAATTTGGTGTTGAAGAAGTTGAAATATGAGTTGAGCTTAAAAAACATCACCTAACAAATATCTAATCTATTTACCAATCCCTGGTTCCCAAACCTTCCCCTGAGACCCATGCGTTGACAGAATGCATTTTCTGGCAATAACTCATCATCACTAAACTGAAATTTGACTGATGATGATGTGAATGAATAATCAATGAGAGCAAATGTTAGAGCCACTTTCCCATCAGGCCTGAATGCTTAATCACGTCTTAATCAAAGCTCCTCCTCGAGTGCAAAGCCGTCAAGAAACATCAGGCACGATAATGTCGTTATTCATCTCCTTTGGATTGGTTTCATTACAGAAATCCATCTGGGACTTTTCCTTTTTCCTGAGTAAACCCTATTTATATGACCTCATTCTTGTTCTTTACACACAAAGATTGTATTCAGAATGAAGAGCAATAGCTGTAAACCAGGCGGGTCAAACTCAAACACACAGTGGGCCAAAATTAAAAAATGGGTGCTAGTGGAGGGCCGGACTGGTTCAATGTTTATTGCAGAACTTATTGAAATGAACTTATTGCACATATTAAACCTGGAACTAACAAAGCTTCAATGATTGCCTATAAAAACAACATTAAATAATCAGTTGCTTTCATTTCTTATGGCTCTATCTGCAGCTTTTCTGAGTCATTTCTTATGATTACATTTCTCCACAGGCCAACAACAGCTTCAACAAAACTATTCCCTCAAAGAGAAACCAAACATGCCCTGTTGTCGTGAGAGAAAGTGCAGAAGGAAGCATCCATTAAACTCAGTGTGCTGCTCTGTGATGCTAGCTCAGATACTTGGCATCTCATCTCGGGTGCAAGGTCATCAATGTTTGGGCTCAGGCTCTGAGCGGAGGAGACCCTCAGGATGGAGTGAAGGTGTGCGTGCAATATACCGGAGGGCCAGATCTAACAGGAATTAGAGATTATCCTGCGGGCCGAAATTAAATCCACCACGGGCCTGATTTGGCCCCCGGGCCTTGAGTTTGACACCTGTGCTGTAAACACTTCATCAGCACTGTTCAACACAACCACTTATTCTACTTTTGCTCAATTCGTCGCCACTTGTTGCATCTGCAAATCCTCTTTTCATCTCCCGCCTCTCATCTGTTCTTTCATTCAGTGTTGTTTTTATTTGTACATTCCTGTGTGCCACTCCTCCAGCCCTTTTGCCCTGCTTTGAATTGAAGAACATCCTTTCATTTGTCTCGTCTGACCTTTCTTTCCTCTCCATTCTCCCTGCAGCTCTTGCTCTCATTTCTCTTCACCATCTCTCCATCTGTGCTGATATTTTCTGTTTTCCCTGGCAGCCGCTCAGTGATGGAGAGAATGATCACATTTGAGCAGTAGAAGTAAAACAAACCCGACACACAGACAGACAAAGGGAGATGCAGTTTAAAGCAGGCTGTGGATTATATCTGATAGATGCCCTTTTAGGCCGAACAGAGCGCAGCTTTAAAGGGCTTTAGGAGGACGTGGCTATAGTTTCCTGGATGGCGTTGTGTGTCAGTGACGGTGGAAACATGCACACTCATGCACACTCATGCACACCCATGCACACACTGGATTGGTTTACAACAACGTCAATGTTCCCAGATGATCCACGCTGCCCCAGAGCATCACTGACACACCCCCTCGCTCTCTGCACCTAAATACTCGCTGACCTGCTTTCTCTAAGCCCGTCGCTCATGATCAACTTAAAAAAAAGAAAGACGTTTTGTGGGACTGTGAGGTGAACAAAGACGCAGCCTTTAGTGGAAACTGTGACTCTGATGCCTCTCTGTGTGCTGGGAGCTGTGCGAGTATTGGAAATCAGAAATCAATACGTGTTTGTTTAGCGAATTGGAAAAGGCAAGGACTTTCAATTATTTCTCTTTCCCTCCCTTTTCTCTCTCTGACGTCATCACTGTTTGTATTTAAAGGGGACCTATCATGAAAAATGCACTTTGTGATGTCTTTTCTACATAAACATGTGTCCCCGGTGCGTCGGGGAACTCACGCAGCGTCAGAAAATAAAACCCTCTCTCTTTTCCTCCGTACCCAAATCTTTTAAAAACGGGGTACAACGAGCGGATACAGATTTGCTGCCGATCTGACATCAAATCGGCGGCGGACCCACAGAGAGTTGCTATCAGAAACAATGCCTGGCGTGTTTTGGACTTAATCTCGTCTTTGTTTACATTCGCAAGCCTCGCTAACACTCAGAGCTAACCTGTACTGGAGAGCACGTGTTTAAAAAGCAGGAAATATAAAAAGGAACTCACCTTGTGATAAACCTGCAAGAGAAAAAGCATTTGAGATCCATACTGTTTCAGAAATAATCCTTGATGTGGTTTAGAACAGGATGGCGTTTTATCACAGCAGAATGTAACTTTATCTCCGGTAGAATTCTGATCAGGCATTAGCTCCGCCTCCCCTTTTTTTTTTTTTTCAAGCTAAGGACCCAAAATCCGCGTTTCTCTAGCAGCTGTAATAGAGGGGTTTGAGCAGTATGAGCCATGGCTACAATGGGTCCACTTTAAGGTGTGCGCAGCTTTGAGGTCGCCAAATAAGACCACATTCTTAAAGAGGTCCTTTTCTGCTTTTTGGGGTGTTCCCTCTCTTGTAGTGTTTTATACAGTATAGCTTTTGGTGCATGTAAATGGTTTGAACAGGATACAATCCTGTAATGGGCTCCTATTGGCTTGCGCTCCAACACATTGTACGCGACACATTGTGCGGAACTTCTCTAAACTGGTTGACCAATCACAACAGAGTCAGCCAGCTAACCAATCAGAGCAGACTGGGCTCTGGTTTCAGACAGAGGGTGAAAAGAGGTGCTGCAGCACAGGCAGTATGAGAACAATAAAGAGCTTTTTGAACATTACAGCGTCGAAACATGCTGCGGTAGAAGAAGCATAACATACGAATATAAACCTGGAAATTAGCAGAATATGTCCATTTAAAAAAGTGTCTTTCTTCTTCTACACCTCATATCTGTCAGCATGTTCTCCCGAGTCTCACACGTTGTTTGTAAAGTCTCTCCTCACCGCTGTAATCCTTGTGAGAGTGTGTTTACAGGACTTTGCGCCAACATTTAAATCCTGAAATGTTGCTCCCTCATAATCAGTTAATCAGAGGAGCCTTTGTCAGCACACAGTGAGACTTGCTGCTGCAAACACTCAGCTCTGGTTCCTGGGAGATTACAAGAGAGGATTAATGGCCTCGCCTTAAAGCAGTGGTTCTCAAAGTGGGGGGCGTCGAGGCATGACAGGGGGGGGCGCGAGAGACCAGGAGGATTATTATTGGTTATTTAAAAAAAAAAAAAAAAAATCATATTTTGAAAAATGATTGATTCGAAAATAATCAAATCAAATCAAGTTTTATTTATATAGCACATTTATAAACGATTTTTGGTCGAGCCAAAGTGCTGTACATATAATAAAAATAGCCTACAGTAGAAACACTTTACAGCAAATACAACAGCACAGATTGTTCAGAATATCAGTATGAGAAAAACGACACCCTCTGTCCTTAGACCCTCTGTCCTTAGACCCTCTGTCCTTAGACCCTCTGTCCTTAGACCCTCACATCGTACAAGGAAAAACTTCCAGAGAAAACCCACAGTTTAAGGGGGGAACATGGGAGAAACCTCAGGGAGAGCAACAGAGGAGGGATCCCTCTCCCAGGACGGACAGACGTGCAATAGATGCCGTGCGTAAATCGAAGAGATAATACATTTTACAGCATATAGACCGAATGTTAGGAAATGCATGTGTCTGTAATAAGAAGATGAATCCATGAGGATGTCAGCTATAATCCTGTGGAAGCCATCAGGGAAGCAGCATGACGAGACCCAAGGCAGGACCGCAGAGACAGGTTCAGCCACGACCCGAACGTCCACGACTTAATCCAGAACTCAGGATAGAGGATCCAAGACACAGGACTACAGCAAGAGGATCAGCCTCGACTCCGGATCCCGGCGTAGATATAGATAGAAAACAAGAACAAAGATTTGGCTGGGTTAATCGGAACAAGAGAATACACAGACACAGACAGAGAGGGAAAAGGTCATTGGATAAAAGTTATTCTTGATAACCCTCTAGAAAGATCTCATGAACTTCCCCACTCAATCTATCAAGACCCGAGCAGTTCTATTAGAAGTCCAAGGTAAAGGCACAGGCCGGCGCATACCGCTCATGGAATCCCTCACCATATGAACTCTGACCCCTCAAGTGTACAAGTGAAGAGACACCATGTGTCAGCTCCTTTTTAGAATAGTATTTCTTCTCTTCTCAGAGAAACAAGGGTATGAAAAGAACAGCCAGAACCAGAGGAAGAGAGGCACAACGTGACTACGTAAATGCACTCTCCTAAATATTAAACGAGTAAGAGGTGAAGAAACACAAAGCCAGAAATTGAAATGAAAAGGCACCATCATGCTTCCCCTTAGAATAGGGTGGAAATTATGAAGACCCAAATTATGAAGAGGGGACATGGGATACTAGTGAATAGGGACAACAGTGAAAAGCCCCAACGTATCCAACATACTAGCACTCTCCAAAGAGACAGAAAGTCAAAGTATACGCCGAGAGGCGCAACGTGACTACGTAAATGCACTCTCCTGTATAAATTAGTTCAAGGGAAAGGGGGTGAAAACCTAAGCTAATCAAAAGAAGGAAGAAGAGAGGCCTAAATGCTCTCTCCTAGATTCAGTTAAAGGAAAGAACTGGGGAACAAACAAGTACAGGGGGAAAGGCTCAACGAGTCAACGTCAACACACTCTCCTAGAATAGTTCAAGGTTAACCGTGTAGGAAGAATATAGTAAGAAACAGAGCTGAAAAGGCGTCCAAGAACGCTTTCCCTCTAGTCCAGGGTGAACATGTAGGATAAGAACCAGAGATAGAGAACACACCAACCTATCTCTTAAATAATATGATACAGTACTATTACGTCTGGGTCTCTGTGTTTCATTAAAGCTCGGCTCTGTGTGTGTGTGTGCGCGAGAGAGAGAGCGCACCGGTACCGGAGATCGTTGTTGTTAGCTTCTGGTGCTAGCGAGCTACGCTAACGGATATAAGGAGTTTTTTCAACAACAAAGTGGAGGAGAGTCCTCTCCTGTCAGACTGAGAGGCTCAGTGAGCTAAAGGACTCTCTCAGTGTTATCTCAGTGGGTCTCAAACGTTTTGGTCGCCATTAATATAAACAATTATTTCCGAGGCACACGTTTATATGATCATTAAAGTTATACAAAAATAAGAGAATAAATGAAAAACAGGTATGAAATACTATATGACAGTAAAACAAGAATAAAGTTTTTAAAAGGGGAATGATTTGTAAAATATCCATAAAGAAATAGTAAATCTGTTTACAGTTCTGTTTCAGATGGGTGTTGAGAGATGTATCCATAGATCTCTTCATGTTGCTCTCAAAGTGCACCAGATTGATGCTTTTAACTTCAATATTTAAAAATCTTCCCGGGGAGCTTGCCCCCGGACCCCCCTATGTGAGGTCCACACACCACCTATAAAAATAGCACTTGACCCCTGCTTACACCTATATGCCGTGAGCTGATATCGAGCCTTCATTGTAACAGTCGCGGGTACACTGTGTATGCGTGGGGATTGTTGCAGTAGAACATTCCTCTGTAGCGCCCGGTACATTAATGGGAAACCCTAAATGTTTGAGCACCCTCTATGAAACGTCAAGCTACCCCACAGCACCCCCAAAATAAATCTGAGTCTGACTATTGGTGTTGGGGGGGCCCGACTTTTGTTTTTTCTCCAAAGGGGGGGCCTGACAGAAAAAGTTTGAGAACCACTGCATTAAAGTCGCACATAGTTTACATGTTGTTTTGGGATTTAATAACATTTCTGTGTGTGTGTGTGTGTGTGTGTGTGTGTGTGTGTGTGTGTGTGTGTGTGTGTGTGTGTGTGTGTGTGTGTGTTGTGTGTGTGTGTGTGTGTGTGGTGTGTGTGGTGTGTGTGTGTGTGTGTGTGTGTGTGTGTGTGTGTGATGTGTGTGTGTGTGTGTGTGTGTGTGTGTGTGTGTGTGCTGTGGTGTGTGTGTGTGTGTGTGTGTGTGGTGTGTGTGTGTGTGTGTGTGTGTGTGTGTGTGTGTGTGTGTGTGTGTGTGTGTGTGTGTGTGTGTGTGTGTGTGTGTGTGTGTGTGTGTGTGTGTGTGTGTGTGTGTGTGTGTGATGTGACTCACTGTGTACATTTGTATACATAAGAATGATACTAACAGTTCATTAAATGCTCTATATGTATTAATGTATTTATGCTGCATTTGTTCTTCATATCATTTCAATTTCAAACCTTTATTTATACAGATAAATCCCATTGAGATCATTGATCTCTTTCTCAAGGGAGACCTGCTCAAGTAGTTCCACATGAAACATAAATAGAACAACAAAAGGACATCATACAGCATCGTTTACATAACTATCCACATAAGCAGGTACCAACAGCTTCCGATTGAGTAGCATCCAACCGAGCTTTAAAAACATTTAGTGGCACCAGATTGCTCAGTTTCCATTTAATTTGCAGACTGTTCCAAGACAGAGGAGCTGCGCATCTAAAAGCTGTCTTCCCTAAGACAGTCCTAGCAGTTGGCACATTTAATAAAACCACAGCATGCGATCTCAGGCAGTGTCTTAAATGTCTTTTGCTTTTAATCTGTAAAGCACTTTGAATCGCCACGTGCTGAAAAGTGCTATATAAATAAAATTGCCTTGCCTTGCCCATAGAGAGGCGAAGTCCCGCCCATCTACTTCCGCCCCATGGGACCTTATTTCGGAAAAAGTATGTATTGAAGTCAATGGAGAGAGAAAACGTATCTTTCAATCCCGTTTGAATTGTGCCACGAATTACACATATGATGTTTGTCAATCTTAAAAATCATTTCCATGTCAAAAAAGTCACAGTTTGTCGTAAAACTGTTGAAATATAAGACTATGAAAAATACGCAACTAGAAAGACTACAAATCCCAGAGTCCCGGTCCCGCATGCTGGCTCTTAGGAACCGACTAACTCCCCTTGTGTGTATGCACAGCT
This sequence comes from Gymnodraco acuticeps, assembly GCF_902827175.1. NCBI lineage: Eukaryota > Metazoa > Chordata > Actinopteri > Perciformes > Bathydraconidae > Gymnodraco > Gymnodraco acuticeps. Next base: position 70,846 of record NW_022991301.1, on the reverse strand, counting down.
CTCAACGTGCCCAGACTTGGAGTGATTTTCACCTCTTTTAATACTTTCCGCCTCGTTCTGAAAGAAAGTGAGATGTTCAACGTGACGGCCGTCTTGGTGCGAGACGGGAGATGTAGTTCATTGAGCGGTTTCACACAAAAAAACGTCACAGTTTTACGACACATTTTGATGTTTTTGACTTGCAAAATTATCTTTTAAATTGACAAACATCATATGTGTAATTCGTGGCACAATTCAAACGGGATCGAAAGATAATCTTTCTCTCTCCATTGACTTCAATGCATACTTTTTCAGAAATAAGGTCCCATGGAGCTCCCCGGGAAGGAGGGGCTTCGCCTCTCTATATAAAACCAAACATTGTTGTCTTGCACACAATAGAAGCCTTGGAGATCAACTTCCTGTTGATTGACTAATTGACAGCTCCAAAAATATGTTTTTTGGAACAAGACGAACCAAAATAATGTGTGTGTTGTCCAGACGGAGTGACAGCAGTTCCCTCTTTCAGTAAACACACCTTCCTCCTCTGATTGATATTTTAAAAACCTCCTAAATGCTAAAATGCTTTCCGAGTTTCACACTGTACAGTTTTACAGTCACACTTCTGCACGCCCACAGCCTCCATCCCACTTATTACAATATTTCCTTGCAGCCAGCTCACCGGGCTAAATAAGGATGTGAAGATCAGGAAGACTGTGAGATGCCATGTTGTCCAAATTTAGAGGAGCAGATTAAAGTGAGCTGGCCGGCTCCTCCGTTCTAAAACAAAGTGAAGAGAGAAACTGTGAGACACACTTACGAGCCCAGAAATACACAAGTGAACGCCAGGATTTAAAGATTCTGGAGCTTTCCTTCTGATGGCGTGTTCAAAACTGAACAAAACATTTTGGATTTTAACTTCAAAACTCAGACTGTGTGTGAACAATGACTTCTCAGACGATTTGTTTTGATGTTTTTTTAACAAGCCTTCTCGTATGAAAGCTCTGCAATGCATTCGTTTTAATGCTTTCTTTTGTTCTGCGTCGATTACTTTGATATGGTTATTTTACGGGGCTGCTTTGTGTGCTTGTATGCCACAGGCTTCTGATGGAAAACACCTCCCTGAATAGTGAACTCTCCAGGCTCGATTTTCTCTTTTCAAATGTCCTCAAAATAAAACGTCTTTTATTTGTCAAAAAATGATATTGTGCAAATGACAAAAGAGCGGTTGAATCTAGAATCTACCTTCAGGTTATGTTGAGTGTATTTAAAGACACTTTTTGGAGTCTGATCATATTCTTCTTAACGTGTAGTAAAACTTCTTCTTGTTTGACCACCTGTCTTTGTCTTTTTCCCAGGATCCTTCGGTGCAGAAAATGGGGGGAGGCAGGAAGAAGACGGTGTCCTTCAGTAGCATTCCCTCTGAGAAGAAGGTAAACAATCTCCTATATAATGATACAACAACAAAAGAACGGTATTTTCACATTTATCTTATCATTTGACTATATTCTCAGATATGTTACTGTAGTTGTTTTGTGAAGCCCTCTGAGACACATGTGTTTTGTGATACTGGGCTATATAAATACATTTTAATTGAATTGAATATAATGTCCTTTTGTACTCATAACCAGAGAGGGCAGGAGTACACACATCCTTTACTCAAGTAGAAGTACAGATACTCATGTTTAAAAATACTCTGGTGAAAGTAGAAGTACTGACTAAACTTCTTTACTCAAGTAAAAGTAAAGAGGCTTTGAAGTGTACTTCAGTAAAAAGTACCCATAACTAGCAGCTGTTTGAAAGAGTACCTGACCTCCCTTTATATTAATAGAACAATAATGTCATTGTTAGCTAATGAATGTTTCCATGCTGAACAACGGCAACATGACAACGTTTCCATTGGTCCCTCTTCTTTAGAGAAGACCAGGAAATGATGGATACACGGATCGTGTTCAAATCAATAGGCACGCAATGACTCTAAAGAATAATGATCACGCATCAAACACACATTCAGACTAAAGGAACCAGCTGTTTGGAAAATGAGAGAAGTAGAAAGTACAAGTATTTGAGTTCAACATGTAAGAAGTAGAAAGTACAGGTATTTGAGTTCAACATGTAAGAAGTAGAAAGTACAGGTATTTGAGTTCAACATGTAAGAAGTAGAAAGTACAGGTATTTGAGTTCAACATGTAAGAAGTAGAAAGTACAGGTATTTGAGTTCAACATGTAAGAAGTAGAAAGTACAGGTATTTGAGTTCAACATGTAAGAAGTAGAAAGTACAGGTATTTGAGTTCAACATGTAAGAAGTAGAAAGTACAGGTATTTGAGTTCAACATGTAAGAAGTAGAAAGTACAGGTATTTGAGTTCAACATGTAAGAAGTAGAAAGTACAGGTATTTGAGTTCAACATGTGAGAAGTAGAAAGTACAGGTATTTGAGTTCAACATGTGAGAAGTAGAAAGTACAGGTATTTGAGTTCAACATGTAAGAAGTAGAAAGTACAGGTATTTGAGTTCAACATGTGAGAAGTAGAAAGTACAGGTATTTGAGTTCAACATGTAAGAAGTAGAAAGTACAGGTATTTGAGTTCAACATGTGAGAAGTAGAAAGTACAGGTATTTGAGTTCAACATGTAAGAAGTAGAAAGTACAGGTATTTGAGTTCAACATGTGAGAAGTAGAAAGTACAGGTATTTGAGTTCAACATGTGAGAAGTAGAAAGTACAGGTATTTGAGTTCAACATGTAAGAAGTAGAAAGTACAGGTATTTGAGTTCAACATGTGAGAAGTAGAAAGTACAGGTATTTGAGTTCAACATGTAAGAAGTAGAAAGTACAGGTATTTGTGTTCAACATGTAAGAAGTAGAAAGTACAGGTATTTGAATTCAACATGTAAGAAGTAGAAAGTACAGGTATTTGGGTTCAACATATAAGAAGTAGAAAGTACAGGTATTTGAGTTCAACATGTAAGAAGTAGAAAGTACAGGTATTTGAGTTCAACATGTGAGAAGTAGAAAGTACAGGTATTTGAGTTCAACATGTAAGAAGTAGAAAGTACAGGTATTTGAGTTCAAACATGTAAGAAGTAGAAAGTACAGGTATTTGTGTTCAACATGTAAGAAGTAGAAAGTACAGGTATTTGAGTTCAACATGTAAGAAGTAGAAAGTACAGGTATTTGTGTTTCAACATGTAAGAAGTAGAAAGTACAGGTATTTGTGTTCAAAATGTAAGAAGTAGAAGTACAGGTATTTGAGTTCAACATGTAAGAAGTAGAAAGTACAGGTATTTGAGTTCAACATGTAAGAAGTAGAAAGTACAGGTATTTGTGTTCAAAATGTAAGAAGTAGAAAGTACAGGTATCTGTGTTCAACATGTAAGAAGTAGAAAGTACAGGTATTTGTGTTCAAAATGTAAGAAGTAGAAAGTACAGGTATTTGTGTTCAACATGTAAGAAGTCAAAGTCAAAAGTCATTAGAAAAATAAGTAGTGGAGTAAAGTACTGATACCAGAAAAATGTACTTAAGTACAGTAAGAGAGTATTTGTACTCCACTACTTCCCACCTCTGATGGTTGACTCTCCCCCCCAGGTGAGCAGTGCAGCCGACTGCCTGGCCTTCATGCAGGGGGGCTGTGAGCTGAAGAAGATCCGGCCCAATTCCAGGGTCTACTGTCGGTTCTTCACGCTGGACACAGACCTCAGCTGTCTGCGCTGGGAACCGTCCAAGAAGGACTCGGACCGGGCGCGCCTCGATGTGTCCGGCATCAGAGAGGTCCGCACGGGGAAGAGCACCGAGACATTCCTCCACAATGGACCAATCACAGAACAGCTGGCTGAGGAAGCTGCCTTCTCCATCATCCATGGGGACGACTACCAGGTACAGATAAAAAAAACAGTTTAAATACATATACACATACAAAAAAGGATGTACTATAAGACTATGAAAGATTACTCGAAGTATAGAGTAACACACAATGGAAATACTCAAGTAAGCTACCTCACAATGTGTACTTAAAAGTCCCCTATTATGCAAAAAACACTTTTGTATGTATTTTATACATAAATATGTGTCCCCGGTGTGTCAGGGAACTCACAAGGTGTCCGAAAATAAAACCCTCTCTCTTTTCCTCCGTACCCAAATCTCTAAAAACGGGGGCACAACGGAGCTGATCCAGATTTGAGTCCGATAAGACGTAATATCAGAAATGTGGACCCTCGGCCCAATCAGAAACGTTGCTATCAGAAACAATGCTCGTCGTGTTTTGGACGTAATATGGTCTGTGTTGACATTAGCATCGCTAACACTCAGAGCTAACCTGTACTGGAGAGCATGTGTAAAAAAGCAGGAAATAAAAAAAAGGAACTCACCTTGTGGTAACCCGGCAAGAGAGAAAGTCTTTGAGCTCCATACTGGTTCAGAGATAATCCTTGATGTGGTTTTGAACATAATATGGCATTTAATCACGGCAGCAATTAGCTGAGTAGATTTGTCCCGCATGAGCTTTCGTCTCATTTTTTTTTTTTTTTAAAGCTAAGGACCGGGCTGAAAATAGAGGGATATGAGGCTAGAAAGGGTGATCTGTTTGGTATTTTGAGCAAAACATTTCATAGACATGTTTTTTATATATCTGAGACCTGTAATATATGCCTAAAATTAGTATACTAGGAGACCTTTAAGTGCTGTTCTTCAGAGATGGCAAAAGTACACACATCCTTACTCAAGTAGAAGTACAGATACTGGTGTTTATAAATACTCTGGTGAAAGTAGTAGTACTGACTAAACTTCTTAAGTAAAAGTAAAGAGGCTTTGAAATGTACTTCAGTAAAAAGTACCCATAACTAGCAGCTGTTTTAAAGAGTACCTGACCTCCCTTTATATCAATAGAACAATAATGTCATTGTTAGCTAATGAATGTTTCCATGCTGAACAACGGCAACATGACAACGTTTCCATTGGTCCCTCTTCTTTAGAGAAGACCAGGAAATGATGGATACACGGATCGTGTTCAAATCAATAGGCACGCAATGACTCTAAAGAATAATGATCACGCATCAAACACACATTCAGACTAAAGGAACCAGCTGTTTGGAAAATGAGAGAAGTAGAAAGTACAGGTATTTGGGTTCAACATGTAAGAAGTAGAAAGTACAGGTATTTGAGTTCAACATGTAAGAAGTAGAAAGTACAGGTATTTGTGTTCAACATGTAAGAAGTAGAAAGTACAGGTATTTGAGTTCAACATGAGAGAAGTAGAAAGTACAGGTATTTGAGTTCAACATGTAAGAAGTAGAAAGTACAGGTATTTGAGTTCAACATGTAAGAAGTAGAAAGTACAGGTATTTGTGTTCAACATGTAAGAAGTAGAAAGTACAGGTATTTGTGTTCAACATGTAAGAAGTAGAAAGTACAGGTATTTGAGTTCAACATGTAAGAAGTAGAAAGTACAGGTATTTGAGTTCAACATGTAAGAAGTAGAAAGTACAGGTATTTGTGTTCAACATGTAAGAAGTAGAAAGTACAGGTATTTGTGTTCAACATGTAAGAAGTAGAAAGTTCAGGTATTTGGGTTCAACATGTAAGAAGTAGAAAGTTCAGGTATTTGAGTTCAACATGTAAGAAGTAGAAAGTACAGGTATTTGGGTTCAACATGTAAGAAGTAGAAAGTACAGGTATTTGAGTTCAACATGTAAGAAGTAGAAAGTACAGGTATTTGGGTTCAACATGTGAGAAGTAGAAAGTACAGGTATTTGGGTTCAACATGTAAGAAGTAGAAAGTACAGGTATTTGAGTTCAACATGTAAGAAGTAGAAAGTACAGGTATTTGGGTTCAACATGTGAGAAGTAGAAAGTATAGGTATTTGAGTTCAACATGTAAGAAGTAGAAAGTACAGGTATTTGAGTTCAACATGTAAGAAGTAGAAAGTACAGGTATTTGAGTTCAACATGTAAGAAGTAGAAAGTACAGGTATTTGTGTTCAACATGTAAGAAGTAGAAAGTACAGGTATTTGTGTTCAACATGTAAGAAGTAGAAAGTTCAGGTATTTGGGTTCAACATGTAAGAAGTAGAAAGTTCAGGTATTTGAGTTCAACATGTAAGAAGTAGAAAGTACAGGTATTTGGGTTCAACATGTAAGAAGTAGAAAGTACAGGTATTTGAGTTCAACATGTAAGAAGTAGAAAGTACAGGTATTTGGGTTCAACATGTGAGAAGTAGAAAGTACAGGTATTTGAGTTCAACATGTAAGAAGTAGAAAGTACAGGTATTTGAGTTCAACATGTGAGAAGTAGAAAGTACAGGTATTTGTGTTTCAACATGTAAGAAGTAGAAAGTACAGGTATTTGAGTTCAACATGTAAGAAGTAGAAAGTACAGGTATTTGTGTTCAACATGTAAGAAGTAGAAAGTACAGGTATTTGAGTTCAACATGTAAGAAGTAGAAAGTACAGGTATTTGTGTTCAACATGTAAGAAGTAGAAAGTACAGGTATTTGGGTTCAACATGTAAGAAGTAGAAAGTACAGGTATTTGGGTTCAACATGTAAGAAGTAGAAAGTACAGGTATTTGGGTTCAACATGTAAGAAGTAGAAAGTACAGGTATTTGTGTTCAACATGTAAGAAATAGAAAGTACAGGTATTTGAGTTCAACATGTAAGAAGTAGAAAGTACAGGTATTTGAGTTCAACATGTAAGAAGTAGAAAGTTCAGGTATTTGAGTTCAACATGTAAGAAGTAGAAAGTACAGGTATTTGAGTTCAACATGTAAGAAGTAGAAAGTACAGGTATTTGTGTTCAACATGTAAGAAGTAGAAAGTACAGGTATTTGTGTTCAACATGTAAGAAGTAGAAAGTACAGGTATTTGAGTTCAAAATGTGAGAAGTAGAAAGTACAGGTATTTGTGTTCAACATGTGAGAAGTAGAAAGTACAGGTATTTGAGTTCAACATGTAAGAAGTAGAAAGTACAGGTATTTGTGTTCAACATGTAAGAAGTAGAAAGTACAGGTATTTGGGTTCAACATGTAAGAAGTCAAAGTCAAAAGTCGCCAGAAGAATAAGTAGTGAAGTAAAGTACTGATACCAGAAACATGTACTTAAGTACTGGAGTGTATTTGTACTCCACTTCTTCCCACCTCTGCTGTTCTTGAGTAAATGTACTCATCACTTCCTCCCTGCTCAGTAACGTCTCTCTGTCTCTCCACAGTCTCTGGATCTGGTTGCATTGTCTGCAGACGTGGCGAACATCTGGGTGACGGGGCTGCGCTACCTGCTGGCTCACCCCTCAGTGATCGGGGGTGCGAGGGGAGAGGGGGGCGTGGGAGGGCTGGGTGAGGGGGGGTGTGTGGATGGGAGTGTTGGGGGGAGGATGAGGAGCGAGTGGCTGGCAGCAGAGTTCTCTCAGGTCGATGAAGACGGGTACGGCATCGTGTCGGAGGACGTGGCCGTAGCTGCCATCTGTAAACTCTGTCCTGGGATCAGGGATGCCAAGGTGAGGGGGCTCTCAACTGTTTTTACATTTAAATAAAACATGTTTAAGTATTTTTATTGTATTGTTTTTTTAGAATTTTACAATTTTCTAATTACATTTTATATATTTGAATTAAAACAATTAAATAATATATACACATTAATATGTTTTATCTGTATCAGGTGACTTCATAAAGCACAAGGACATACATATAATCCTATTAGGATTAATTATATTACAAAAACTAGCAAAATATATTAAAAACTATTAAAAAAAGTAGAACTTTATATTTCCATGGAGACCAAGGTGACTGAATTGTTTTTAAATGTAGTTAGTATTATTTTTTTACAATTTTTAGATTTTATTACAAATGTTTGTTGTTGTCTTTTCACAGAATTTTTTTTGTAAACATTTTTATTAACGTACAAATATAGTTCAGTATATTATTGAATTAAAGACCCATTGAAAAAAGAAGAAATAAAACTAATAATAAAAACAAACAACAACAGTGACATGGAAGCCTTCTAACTTATTACAAATATTTGTATAATAAATACAAATTCATATTTTGTATCTGTATCAGGAGAACAAGGACATGAATATAGTCCTATCAAGATACAATTATATACAAAAAACTAGCAAAATATATCCAAAATGTGTTAGTAGTAGAAATTAGAAGTAGAAATTCATATTTTAATAAAAATAATGATATAGTACAATGATTTAAATATAAGAATGATTTAATATATGTAAGAAATATGTAGGTAGAACAATCATACATACATATCAGAGGAAGGTTGTATACATAATATACATCAAACATTACAAATGAGTTTGACAGAAAGCATTACATTACACTTGTTAGACGCTTTTATCCAAAGCGACTTACATACTGCAGTGGGGTTTGAACCTGTGACCCCCTGATCCGAACACCAACGCACTATCCACTGCGCCAAAGCTGGGGAACAATAGTCTTGCAAGGGGGGGGGGGGGGAAACGAGAAGAAGGGGGAAGAAGAGAACAAGAGGGAAAAGAGGAGAAAAAACGATTCTCTTGCTCCCTGTTTCCCTTCTGCATGTAAAAGTATTTATATACAGAAGTACTTTAATAAAGACCAACAACGTATGCGTTTGTTGACTAACACTTGTGTTATGCAGTTAACTATTAACACATTTCTATTAAATATTATATATTTCTAATAAATATTAAGTAAAACGTAAAATCTACTTCTTTCAAGTTTATTACATACAATTATTAATATTTTCTTTATCAGGGATAGTTTTGAAGTACCCAATATGGACCTGTATTGAAGCTGATGGTTTGTGTGCTGTGGATAAATACTTAAATGTAACCATTACATTGAATATGAACTAAGAAGGTATTGGTGTTATAATGTATTTCTTTTAACAAACAAAGAGAAAACCTATAGAAATTCTAAACATAGCACTCCACTCAATTATTGGACAGTCACATACTTGATAGAACCAAACCTTTATTTTAAAGTAGTTCAACTTAATAAAATGTAAAACAACCCTTAAAAATACATGCTGACTGAACAAAGAATTGGAAAATATAAAAATAGAAAGACATGACTGCAAAAACACAGACACATTCAGCATCACGCCTCCACATTAGTTTGAAATGATTTAATATCTATAGATAATCTTGAGTCATTTGGTCCACGCTCAAATATGTTGTCCCAGTTGTCTTGCTTCAACACAGCTCAGATAGATCCTCCAGGTTCTGGTATGAAGCAGAGGAACACACTTCATGTATACTGAACATCTCAGTAATCAGGAGTGTGTGTGTCGCCTCCCTTCACACACTGCAGGAGAGGTTTGTTCTGTAACTGCTGCAGAACATTTAATCCCTCCCTCCATAAAGAGATTTGTTTTTTGTCATATTGGAGCTCAGTTAGACACAATCTGGGTTCTTCTCCCATGTTTCCCTTTTCTTTAATGCTGACTGAACAAAGAATCGGAAAATATAAAAATGGAAATACATGACTGCAAAAACACAGACACATTTACGCAGATTATACCAGAGAGGAGATTACTTTCTGAGCCCAGGGTTAGATGCATTGATAGAAGAGGAAGCATGACAGAGAAGGAATGATTTATCATTGTGTATTTAATGTGGGTCACTTTAATATCCTTATTTAAACTACATGACTGACGTTTAATCACGCGTCAATGGGTGCATGAGGTGTAACGTTTTCCTTGCTCTAAGAAATGCTGTTTCCAAACACGTACAGCGACTTTATATTTGTACGATACAGTGTTCGTGTGAAATGTGTGTGCATTATTTTGTTCTGAAATGATCAGTCTTCAGGTTGTAGAAAAGTGTAGAAATGTGCAAATTATACACAGGAATGAATGGAAGGTTTACAGTGTGGAGTACGAGGAATGTCTCACAAGATGTCACGGGGTGTGCATTAATATAACTAATAATAATAACAATGGATTACATTTTTTAATTAGAGCGCTTTTACAGGTGCTCAAAGCGCTTTACAATTACATATTACACATATTAGACATGTCAATGTCAATACTGTGGACATTACTCACAGGAGCAAATGTGGGTAGAGTGTAGACATAACGGCTTGACGCAGTGGCGGCCGAGGCGGGTTTCGAACTGGAGTTCACCAACGCCCCTTGATCTGATGATCAACGCTCTAACTGCGCCAAAACCACCCAATAGTGTGTAGTAGAAGTTAAAGAGTCTGTTGGTGGGGGTCCCGGGCATATTGACTGGTCCAGTAGCAGCTGGGATTGGTTTTATATCATTAATTTGCAGGGGTGTCAAACTCAAGGCCCGGGGGCCAAATCCGGCCTGCGACTTCATTTAATGTGGCCCGCAAGAGCTTGCAAAGAATATAATATGTTTATTATACGGTTACCTGCCGCTTTACAGAGGCATGTTGCCCATAAACTACATGTCCCACAATGCATCTCGTTTTGTGACATGCGCACTGAAGAGACTTGCAATTATTTGCCCTAGACTTCTGCTTTCAAACATAGTTAGTTATTACCCTATCCGATAATAATCCAATTCAGAGGCAATAATGTAATATAATACATTATTTTATATATATATATAAATATGTAACTTTAAGACTATATACAAATACATATATATATATATATATATATGTATTTGTATATAGTCTTAAAGTTACAACCGGCCCTGTGAGTGCAACCATAATGCTGATGTGGCCCGTGATGAAATTGAGTTTGACACCCCTGATTTAAAGTGCTTAACTCTTTCATTAATATTTACCTTGTTTATTACATGGCTTTGTTGAATACTCAAATCTTATTGGTCAATGAAGACATTCTCGGGCTGTTATTTATGTATCAAACCACTGCTAAGGATGCTCTGATCTTCGGACCATGTCCAAATGTCATTCCAAAGAAAAACTTATTTTTAGCAACGTCATCTGGGACCCAAAAAACACATTGCTTAAGTTACTCCATCGGAAACACCATGCAGCACTTTTTTTATTTAGGTGGAGATCACTACCGTCATTTTTAAGTTACTGTTACCACAGTTCTAGTTGTTGCCGCAAAAACAGACTATTTCTTCTTAGTTGAAGTGATTCAATCGTGCACTAATGTACATCTCCCAAAGATAGTGAAGTGACTGTTATTTTGTATTGATTGTTGTGCTTTTATGTATGTCTTAATGTGTGCATATGTATACGTGTGTCTGTTGATTGTGTATATATAGGTATATACATATTTTTATATATATTTGTTTTTGTATTCGGCATTGTGGGAAAGGGGATTTCGATCCCTCTGTCTGTACACACAAACTGAAAGATTGACAATAAAGTTGACTTTGAATTTTGACTTCAATCATCTGCAGATGATCCCGTATATAACTCACCTCCCTCCTCTCTTTCTCTCAGGTGCGTCAGCGCTTCAAGGAGATCCAGCGCACCAAGGAGAAGCTCACCTCTCATGTGACCCTCGAGGAGTTTCACGAGGCGTTCGGTGAGCTGTGCACCCGGCCCGACGTCTACTTCCTGTTGGTGCAGCTGTCCAAGGACCGCGAGTGTCTGGACCCTCAGGACCTGCGCCTCTTCCTGGAGACGGAGCAGGGTTTATCTCTGGCGACCACTGAGGGCTGCTGGGAGCTCCTGAGGCGCTGCGAGCCGTCTGCTCAGGGCCGGGAGCGAGGCCTGCTGGGATTGGACGGATTTGCTCGATACCTGCAGTCTGCTGAGTGCCAGCTACTGGACCCCGAACACCTGGGGGTCTGCCAGGACATGAACATGCCTCTGTCTCACTACTACATCAGGTGAGGGGCTTGTATTTACTCACTTATAGCCAGATGATTGCATTATTACAGAAACTACGTTGTTAAAGTTAAACTTGTGTTAAAAATACAAAATAAGGCAAAACTGAATCCTATGCTGCTTAGTGTCCAGCAGCATAGGGTTACAAAGCAAATGTTGGAAGTAGGATATTATTTGGAGTATTGTAATACTCAATAATAATTATGTTCCATTTATTGTGTCCCCCAGCACCTCGTACCGCTCCTACCTGCTGGACGATCAGGTCCACGGCCGAGCGGACCTGGGGGGTCTGATCAAAGCTCTGCAGACCGGCTGCCGCTGCATCGAGCTGGGAGTCACCGACGGCCCAGAGGGAGAGCCTCTCCTGGGGGTGGATTATGGTCCAGACATCTCCCGCCACCACCATCACCACCACCACCACCACCAGCACCACCAACACACCCCAGTCACCATGCGCTCTGCTCTGGAAGTAGTCAACAAATACGCCTTCCTGTCCTCCCAGTTCCCCCTGCTGCTCTACCTGTGCCAGCGCTGCTCTCCGGGACAACAGCGCACCTTAGCTCAGCATTTAAAGAAAGTCTTCAGCTCCCGTCTTTACACTCCGGAGTCTTTTCCTGCCAGCCTGGGGGGCCGAGCCACAACCTTACCCTCCCCCGAGCAGCTGAAGGGGCGCATCCTTATCGTGGGGAAGAAGCTGCCTCAGGAGCAGGACGCATCTGAAGGGGAGATATCTGAAGAGGACGAGGAGATCGGAGGAGGGGGTCCTCTGGCTGGACGAAGAATGACCATCCCTGGTGAGGAGGAGCTGGGCGTCGTCTTGGTGGTGCCTCCTCCGTCCCAACCCAGGAAGCTACGCCTCCACAAAGACCTGTCAGATTTAGTAGCGATCGCTCGTACGGGAAGTCACAGTTTCTACGCCCAGAGAGCCACCTACAAACCACAGCAGTCTCCCCCCAGCAGCCCCTCTTCTCCTGGGACTCCTTCAGCTCCTGAGCCTCCTTGTTGGACGCTTTGCTCCCTGGGTGAAGGGGAAGGAGGGCGTCTGACCACTGAGAGCCCGGAGGACCTGGTGATGTTTACCAAGCGCACCCTGACCCGGGTACGACCCAGCTCTGTGCGTCTGGACTCCAGTAACCCCAACCCTCAGGGGTACTGGAAGGGAGGGGTCCAGCTGGTGGCGTTGAACCAGCAGACCCCCGGCGCCATGCTGGACCTCCACAGAGGACGCTTCTCTCAGAACGGAGGCTGTGGGTACGTTCTGCGCCCGGCTGTCATGAGGGACGAGGTGTCGTACTTCAGCGCTCACACACAGGGCTGCGTGCCGGGAGTGCCCGCTCAGACTCTGAGGATTAAGGTGAAGATATTTATATTTATATCTAATTTTCCACTTGCAATGCAGAAACCACATACAGATGAAATCCACTAAATACAAATAGGACATAGTAGAGTTATTATCTACGGACATTAAAAGACACACATAAACCGTAGTAAAAGAGTGGAAAGAAAAATATATCAAACCTTGAACAAGTTGCTATGTACAACTTGAGGAAAGGTCTTCAAACTTGGCACAAATGTCCACTTGGACTCAAGGATGAACTGATTAGGTTTTAGTTTTGAAAGGTCAACACATGGAGGTTAACTGCACCATTGGTTGGTAGAGGCATGTAGCCATGAGGCAGTGAAATCTGTTTTTTTTCTTTTTCACATAAGACTGCATACAATTCACAGAATGAAAACATCAGAAGTGCAACAGGAGAAGTCAAGAAGTCCCCTTTACGTAAGAAGAATGACAAACAAAAACAAACAAGGACAAACATCATTTTGAAAATCACCTGAAGATCATCTGGTGTGTAGGAGAACACCAAAGGCTTCAAAAAATCAGGACAAAATAATCAAACACTAATTTCTCTCCTTGAAACGTTGCTGTTATTATAACATATTAATAACTGCAAGTGAAGAGCCTGTCGTGTGCGGGAGTCTTTTGTTCTGCAGAAAATCAACAAACAAGCACTCTACATGAGGAGAACAACTAACTCTAATCAGGAGTGTGTGTGTGTGTGTGTGTGTGTGTGTGTGTGTGTGTATTCATGGTGACACACACAAAATGAGTGTCACCATGGTTCATGAATCTGTATCAGAATCAGGTTTATTACCAGGTAGGTCGACACGTACGAGGAATTTGACTTGGTGTCACTTAAACATCAACTTATAGTGAATGTAACACCACCTCTCTGTGTTTCTCTGCTCAGATGATCAGTGCCCACAACCTGCCGAAGCCTCAGGGCTCGGGGGCTAAAGGCGAGGTGATCGACCCGTACGTGGTTCTGGAGCTGCACGGCGTCCCGGCTGACTGTGCAGAGCAGAGGACTCGCACCGCCGCTCAGAACCAGGACGACCCGCTGTTCGACGAGACCTTCGAGTTCCATGTAAGACCTTTTACACCTGGGAGGGGTTTCTGTCTAACGCAACAGATGCTGCTCTGTTGGTGATTGGCACTTTGCTGAGAATAATGCAATTTTAGGATTGTGTGAAACCTGGAAAATGCTCATGTTTTGAAAACAGGTAACTCTTTCTCGCCGATTTGGTGATTGCAAGTACGGCTCTCTGCAGTGACCAAATAAGGCTCTTTGTTTCTAGCACGGAGGGCAACAGCCTATTTAATGATAATAACAAAAACAATCTTTATTTTTATAGAAACGATGCAGCTCAAAGTGCTTCGACACTTTGGCACACAACACAAAACAAACTGAAAATAAGACACCATTCAGTTAAAGTCAGACGCTAAAACATGTGTATATGACAACATGGAATAATAAGGGTGATATATAATGTTTTGGCAAGAGAATAAATACAATAAAATAAGACAAAAGTTCATAATGGATAACCCGATCAGTAAAAGCAAGACAGAAATAAAACAAAAATGAATATAAATCCAAAAAATAATAATAGTAATAAAAAAAAAGAATAAAGAGCGATATTGCTGACTAAACTCCATGTTACAGAAGTATGTTTTCAAAATGTGTTAATAAAGTAAGAGTTTGCCTCTTTAAAGGTCCCATGACATGGCCATTCCTACTGATCATTTCATTTCATTTCAATCTTTATTTCGAACAGATTACACAAATAACAAATGTGAAAAACAGAATACCGTATTGTTAAAATACAGTATTTATCCACATTCATGATACAAAAAAGTCTTCATATTAATAATAATAATAATAAATCATATGTGTCCGAAAGGAGTAGGAGGAAGCAAATGCTTATTAATTCCCACCCGTTACTTGATCAATGATTGTCCTTTAAATCATTATGCAAGTTATTCCTACATCCATTTACATTTATACATATACAATCATTTCTCATCTTCAATCACCTTTCTTCATTCTCATATTTTTCCAAAAAAGTGTTTCTGTACATCCTTTTAAACTGAATTATGCTTTGTTTGAACTCCTGCTCCAAACCATTCCATAAAATCACCCCACAGATTGTTAAACTCATACTTCTCAGAGTTGTTTAAAATGTAGATTTCCTCTCAAATTATACCCACCCTCTCTGTCTATAGAGAGGCGAAGTCCCTCCCCTTCAGGTGGACCTCCATGGGACCTTATTTCGAAAGAATTATGTATTGAAGTCAATGGAGAGAGAAAGATTATCTTTCGATCCTGTTTGAATTGTGCCACGAATTACACATATGATGTTTAATAATAATGCAAGTCAAAAAAATAAATAATGTGTCGTAAAACTGTGAAGTAACACATTTGTTTGTGTGAAACGCTGAATGAACTACATCTCCGGTCTCTCACAACAACACACGTCACCAAGACGGCCGTCACTACTGTCTTGTCAACAAAAGGATTGACTACCCTCACTATCACCACAATGAAACACGTCCAGAAGAATGTCATGCAAAGCTGCCTGCCTTCCTCTGATTCTCTCTGAACTGCCTGATCTTTTTAATGTTTAATGTCAACCATTTGTGCAGATAGCATGAAGTAGAAAAGATCGGCGATCGCCGATGCTAGCGTTAGCATTTCTCCCCCGGGCTTAAATTGTGTATTATAGAATGATCACCCCGGTGTGACAGTACTCTTCAATGGGTTCACGAAATATGACTACTACTCTTATTGTTTAATATTTTGGGTTACTTAATGTTACTTCATGTTAAGGCTAATAAAAATGACAAGGCTAAGGCTGTAATGCTAACTAACGTGCTAGCTACTAGCTAGGTAGCTAACTTGATCCAGCCACTCCTGGTCTTTTCCTGGTCTTTTCTCTGAGGAAGCGAAAGAACGAGCAAGACCCATTGCTGGTATGATAACAACCTGGTACTAAGCACACAGGCATCTTGTTAAAGTTATCTGTGTTAGAGTTTTACTCGCTACAGGGTGTACTTTGAGGGTTTGTGACTCTGCAGACCGTTTACATGCAGAAAAACCTTCATAACACAAGGAGACGGGTAATAACCGGAAAAGCATGACATGGGACCTTTAATATTTCTTGTATTACTGCTGCATCATGCACTATTTTATGTATATAAGTCCCATTTAAGTCATCATTTTAACTTAAAAATACAATAAATCCTGTAAATCTGAAGCCTTTTTGTGAATGAGTTAATCCATTAATATAACCATGCATGATTTTATTGCGTACAAAAATTGTTTTTTATTAATGGGCATTTAAAAGTGCACTAGATTAAAGATAAATATGATAAATATGTATTCATATATTACATAATTTATTTTTCGAGCACAAGAGAAACAATGTCAACAGCATAAAAGAGGCTTATGTGATTTTGGAGAGGTCCATGTTGTCTCCTGAAAACAGAGCGCTGAGTGCTCAAGGGCGGCAATATTTAAATGATGGTGCTCCTAATAATACACTTACTGCAGGGAATTTATTATAAGAGACGTGACCTGATGTCTGTTGTGCTGATGTGACTTTTGTAACCGGTCACGGACATCAGTGTGGCTGAGCCATGAAGACAGTGTGTGTCATGTAGGCTCCAAACTAGTTGTGTAATACACATAAATGAGTCAGCATTTTGGCACTTCCTGTTCCTTTGTCTCAAAGTCATAACATTTTTTAAACATGTCTTTGGTTAAAGGCATTAAATAAGGTATGTGGTTAACACAAGCTGAATAGATAACATTTTGCTCTACGATATCAAATATGTCAGTAAATACCCCATTGGTGAATTTAAAAACGGCAGTTGCTAACATGTGTCTAAATGAGACGACTTATCGTCATCACGCCCAACATTAGCCACCTTTAGCTTAGCGGTGGTGATGTGAAGTGACCGTGCTGTAGTTCCTTTGTAGCCCAACATTAGCCGCCTTTAGCTTAGAGGTGGTGACGTGAAGTGACCGTGCTGTAGTTCCTTTGTAGCCCAACATTAGTCGCCTTTAGCTTAGCGGTGGTGACGTGAAGTGACCGTGCTGTAGTTCCTTTGTATCCCAACATTAGCCTCCTTTAGCTTAGCGGTGGTGACGTGAAGTCATGTGACCGTGCTGTAGTTCCTTTATAACAACATTAGCCGCCTTTAGCTTAGCGGTGGTGACGTGAAGTCATGTGACCGTGCTGTAGTTCCTTTGTAGCCCAACATTCGCCGCCTTTAGCTTAACGGTGGTGACGTGAAGTCATGTGACCGTGCTGTAGTTCCTTTATAGCCCAACATTAGCCACCTTTAGCTTAGCGGTGGTGACGTGAAGTCATGTGACCGTAGGGTTGCCAACCGTCCCGTATTAGCCGGGACGCCCCGTATTTGAGCCAAAAGGGGCGTGTCCCGTACGGGACTTTGTTTGTCCCGGACTCCCGTGTAAAGGGAAAAATAAAAAATATGTTTCTGTTTGCGCGCAATGCAGTGTGTCTGGCTGCGTGCCTGTGTGTTTGTGTGCTGTATGTGAAGGGCGCTAGGACCGCTCAGTTCACAGAGCAGGCACAATGCTCGCACGTGTGTGTGTGAGAGAGTCAGTCAGCTGATTGATGGAAAAATGCTGGGGAAATGGTTGGTTGAAGGATAACATTAAGTCTAATAATGATGTACCGTGCATGTTCACATCATGTATACTTTGCATTACTTAATACCATTTTTCAAATATTTTATTTTTTAACATTTTGGACAAAATAGCCAATTGTACATCGAGGTGCCCAGATGTCCCTAGTGCAGGGGCGGATCTAGACAAATATTCATGGGGTGGCAAGAGGGTGGCAGGAGATTTTGAGGGGTGGCATCCCCTGGCAGAAGTATATGCTGATTTAAATCGCAATCATATCAATCAATTAGGGGTGTAACGGTACACGTACCCGTACTGAAATTATTCGGTACGGGCCCTTCGGTTTGGTACACGTGTGTACCGAACGAATATAGCGTTAAATGTAAAAAATTGAGAACATGAACAACTTTCTGGAAGTAATCTCAGGTATATATCATAGAGCGACCAAGTCATTTCATTGGACAAGAGGCATACTATGAGAGCTGGTCACAGGGATGCGTTCAAATGTAGTCAGTAATTTGAGGAACTGTCGAAATGGCGAACGCAGATAAAGTTGAGCTCGAAAATCCTCCAGCATCATTGAAGTCTCCGGTTTGGGAACATTTTGGTTTCGCAGTTACGTACAAGGATGACGGACAAAGACAGGTGGACCGAACCAAAGCTGTTTGTCGGCATTGTTCAACTAAAATTGGTTACGCGGCTGGCAATACATCAAACTTGCACTCATATGAAAAGGCATCACCCGAACGTGAATATCACCGGTACCAAAAGAAAAAAGACTGAAGTGCAAACCCAACTCCCACTAGCATTTAAGCCTCCACCACTCGCAAAAAGTTCAGACCGAGCCAAAGCTAATAAAAACGCCAAATATCCTTATGTTGCCATGTTAGCAAAGCGCTACCTGGCTGTATCTGCTACCTCTGTCCCTAGCGAGGGTGTTCTCCACAGCAGGAGACATTATTAGTGCCAGCAGATCTGCCCTTTTGGCAAGCAATGTGGACAAGTTCATTTCTCTTTAAAAAAACATGAAAATACAATGACAAGCAAGTCCTAATGTCAAACTGGCTGCTTAGGTACTAGTACAGTACAGTTCAAATACAGATTATTTCAGTTCATCGAAATGCTGCACCTTAATGTTTATTTTATTATATTTTGTATTTATTTGAATACATTATTCACAGTTTAATAATAATTAACAAATATATATTTAATGTTTTGTGATAATTTTTTCTGCTGTACCGAAAACGTACCGAACCGAACCGTGACCTAAAAACCGAGGTACGTACCGAACCGAAATGTTTGTGAACCGTTACACCCCTACAATCAATATTAACTTGGAAAGGCACAATATTAATATTTTAACTCAATGACATAGGTGATATTATTGTGGCACATCAGTAAAGCCTTACATATGCATATATAAGGTGGCAGACGTAATTTAATGAATTTTAACTGAACAATAACTGAATGAGTTTGTCTCACTCTTAGACCAGCAGGGGTACCAAATATATGAAGACTGCTGCAATAAGTACATTAATTAACTGTCTCATCGATGTTTGTCTGAATGAATATGATAATATTAACAATCATATTATTCCTATCAGCTGTCAATCACTGTTAATAAATAATAATAATAATAATAATAGATTTAATTTGTTAGCGCTTTTACAGGTGCTCAAAGACGCTTTACAGATATAGTGAAGAACTGTTATGATTCACATATTCACTTATTATTGAATAAACTATATTTTTTGGAGGAGTTAATGATGAATGTTCATCAAGATGCTTGCTCACCCTCCTTCAAATTTGAAAAACAAGTAATTATATCATTATTGATATACAGTTACAACCTTGACTTTGCATCAGAAAGAACAAATATTAAAGAAGTGACTAACTGCATCAGTTGGGGTTAAAAAAACGTGTATTCAGCTAAAACATATACATCGCTGCAGTAAGTTATTGTCCAGTGGAAAGTTCTTACCTACTGGCCTAGTTAAATCAAAGTGGTTACTTTTTTTTGTCTGGGCAGTGTAGTTTTACACACCGTCTTATTTTACTTTCTCAGGACTTAAAACAGTTTTTTGGGGGCAGACCTCCACAAATAAAAAAATATATACACGCATACAATGTCATCATCTTAACAGTTTGTTATGCTCATCGAGTCATCCGTGAGCAGAGCATGAAGTTGGCATGCCTATTACAGCTGAATGCGGCGATTACCATGTTGTTCAGCAAAACGCCTCACAAACTTATTAAGATCTAAAGCTTTAGTGCGTTTTGATTCAATGCTGAGTACAGCCAAACTTCACAGTCTCTTCTCTGTCATTGTAGACCGCAACTACCTCATTCCTTCCGTCTACTTGAGTCCGAAAGGCTTCTCGTTTTGCGCCGTCCCCCCCGTTCAAGTGAATTCGCCACCAATCATATTTCCACTCTCGCGCCAGGGACGGGGGAGGGGTTACAAGACTCGCGTCTTGTGCTGCATTCACTTGCACTCGGACATTAGAGATTTTCTCTCATAAATGTCCGATGAGCCACAACTTTTCTTTCAAAACAAAGATGCCAACTGGGGTGGCAGCTGGGGTGGCAAGGCTATTGTTTAGGGTGGCAGTTGCCACCCCATGCCACCCCGGTAGATCCGCCCCTGCCCTAGTGCCCACCTATCCGATTTGAACATGCTGATGTACAATGTGATGTAGTAGCCTAATGCAGGTGTAAGACCATTGTGTTTGTATTGTGTTATAGGTATGCATAGTTTTCTATGCATTTTGAGGGTTTTGGGGGGTTTGACCCCCAAAAACATTTTCGAACCCTAGGGGCTGGCCAGGGCCGTTTCTTCCTATAGGCGGACTATGCAGATGCATAGGGCCCCCGCGGCCACTAGGGGGCCCCCAAGCTGAAAGTTCAGATTCAGCCTCAATATATTTGGGGAGAATTAAAATTAGCCATCTTTATTTGTAGACAGCCAAGCTCCCTCCTGTGTTCGGTGAAGCATTATATGCATGTGTGAACACAGAACACACATGCAGAGGTGAACACAGAACACACATGCAGAGGTGAACACAGAACACACATGCAGAGGTGAACACAAGACAACATTAGCACAACCAGTAATCCTACAAGCTGTCATCACTACCCTCCTGACTGTTCTCCTCTCTGTCTTCCTCTCTGTCAGACATGGTAGCTGATGATGTAGGCCTACTTCTTTCTCTCTGGTTGAGTCTGCGATTAGCTGCTTGCATCCACAAGTCAACAGCTGGGTTTGGGTCGAAAGTCTCTGTTGTCATCTTAGACAAGTGGATGTAATCAAATAAGTATGTGAACATAACCAATAACCTACCATAGCCAATAACAAATGAAACTTATTTGATTTGTGTTGTTCATTCATATTTTACCTTAACATTTATTTATTTATGGATCTTTTTTTTATCTCCAGTTTTAAAGGATATTTTTGGTTACTGTCCTATAGTATACATTGGAATGATTTCAAACCTGTGAATCCCAATAATTATAAAGGAGTGCCTTGGAAATGTGTGTTTACATAAATTGTGACCAAACCGTTTGAACTTAGACTAAAGTGAACTATCTAAACACTCAGAGTTCTTTACCTCACTGAACTGTAGTATCAGCCTCTCAGTCTGACTGGAGAGGACTCTCCCTCCACATCATTGTAGAAACATCTTCTTCTTATATCCGTTAGAGCAGCTAGCACCAGATTCTAATAACAACAGCCCTAACAATCCTCCCTCTCTCCCACGCTCACTCGCATTTTGGCTGTGAGCTGCGGGCGCCAGATAAGCCAACATCCCCCATTTTCATCACTTACAGCGCCCATCGTACAGGGCAAATGAAAAGTGTAACCGGGGTGAAAAGGGTGTTACATTTACTTAATTATGAATGTTGTTACATCAAGGCCGAACATTAGGATGAGCGCCAACGGTTAAAACAATTTGTTTCCCTCCCAGAGCTGTCAGCGCAGCGCCTCCACAGATCTGGCGCCCTAGGCGAACATCTATAACGCCAGTGCTACGGGCCGGCCCTCAGTTAATATGCATCTCACAAATATCTTTCTCTCTCTCTCTCTTCTCCCTTCTCTCTCTCCCTCTCTCTCAATGTTGGTGCGCAAATGCGCCTTTTTTAAAATGACCCGGTGCTCTTATTTGGCGGAGGTGCGCATGCGCACCTGCGCACCAGTTATGTGCAGCCCTGATTATATGCTTAAAAATCAAATATAGGATATCAACACAACTAAACTGCAATGATAGCAAAGCTGTGGCTTGTGTTTTTGGGGTGATAAATTCCAAATCATCGTTGGGCTGTCACCCAATGAGTGACGTCTGAGGAAGAGGAAAAATGTAAATTTAACATTGTTGAGAAAATGCTGCATCTCTTGCATTTATGCATAGAAATAGAGGAGCCTTATTGTTTACCTTTTATAATATAATTTTTTGTAAGTTTCAATTGCTGGGTTTTTGTGAAATTAGCCTGTTTTCCTCTTAAAGTGTAACAGATTGATGCTTCTCCACAGATCATCTTAAAGGCTTCGGAATCCCCCCATTGTAGTTAAAAAAATAGGGCCCCCAAACAGCATCTTGAATAGGGCCCCAAAAAGGCTAGAAACGGCCCTGGGACTGGCTCCCCTAAAATAATTAAATAACATAACCCTAACCCTAAAACCGAAATAAAGTAACAAAAAAAAGTAACTAAATCCGCCAGAAACCCGAAAATATGCGTGCAGGGGACACATGCATGTGTCCCGTTTCTCCATTTCTTGAAGTTGGCAACCCTATGTGACCGTGCTGTAGTTCCTTTATAGCCCAACATTAGCCGCCTTTAGCTTAGCGGTGGTGACGTGAAGTCATGTGACCGTGCTGTAGTTCCTTTATAGCCCAACATTAGCCTCCTTTAGCTTAGCGGTGGTGACGTGAAGTCATGTGACCGTGCTGTAGTTCCTTTATAGCCCAACATTAGCCGCATTTAGCTTAGCGGTGGTGACGTGAAGTCATGTGACCGTGCTGTAGTTCCTTTATAGCCCAACATTAGCCGCATTTAGCTTAGCGGTGGTGACGTGAAGTCATGTGACCGTGCTGTAGTTCCTTTATAGCCTTACAGTACGTTAGCTTTTTACTTCAAAACTCATAAAGTGGTGTTAATACGAGGAGATTATCCTTCTGAATAAAATGTGTTAGTATCATAAACGTGTGCTTGGACCAGCGTTATGATGATTTACCTTGCTGCATACTTGAGTGTTAGTGGTGATGAGAGGAACTGAAAGGGTGTAAAGTGAGAAGATGTGAGGAGAGTTTCACAGTGCACAGATTGAGCCTGATTTTACACTCCAGTTGCTCGCCCTCCACTAATTTCACCATTCAGCTCGAGGTCACGACGCCTGATTAATTGCCATCAGTTGGATTTCTAGCTTTTCAGATTTGTTGGTCAGCTGTCTTACAGTGAGCAGTTTCTCACACGGCTGCTGTCAAACTGCAGTAGTTTTAATATTACTGGAGTAGTATTTTACATACTGAAGCTGCTGTGATTTGAACCTGAAGTTCACTGCAGAACAGAATCTGCCAGACAGCTCCATATTTTCCTTACTTTATGAAAACGAGGTTATGTTTGCTGCTTGGTTCGCCATCTGTTTGTCTGTCAACAGGAAAACTGAAAAAAACAACTGCCAGGATTTGTATTAAACTTGGAGGATGTGTGTACATGGGCCACAGAATAACTCATCATATTTTGTAGATATATTGAATAACAGGGCGGACACAATAAACAGCATTTCAGTTGAAAAAAATAGGGGTCACTTCAACGTGGGAAGATTGTAAAGTCTCAGACAAATGGGAAAAAATCTGGTCAAATATTATCTGGGTTTATTTATTGATAGGAAGGAAGAACCTCATCAAGGCATGTAGATTTCATTTTGATTGAAAGGTAGGCTATTGCTAATCAAAGTCCCATCTATACACTACAAAAAATTAACAAAAAAATAGTTAGCAATGCCGGATCTCTTAACACAAAGATCTTTGCTCAGCTTTAATCCTATATATACTCAATAAAACACAACAATTTACCTATCTAAGTTCAGTAAATACCAGCTAACAGAATAACTTTGATCAACATTGTAATATATGCCATTTGTGCTGCATTTCGGTGGTGTCGGGACAATTTTGAAAATGTGTGCCTAACTGGAATAATAATACACATGACTGCCCACCACTACAACTACAGCTCGGGGAATTCAGCAAAAACTTTTTGTGTTGTACACATTTCCACTCTCTTTGGGATGAGATTACTCTGTTTGAATAAATAATTTGAGTTGTCCAGGACAAAAAACACCAGTGGTTTTGTGCTCGGTTCAGCAAGAGCTTTAAAGCTGCAGGTTTTGTGGTTGTAGAAGGGCAGATTAAAGCATGTAGGGTTGGGGATTTAACAGAAAGAACAAGATGAACAAAACGCACAGTGTCTTGTTGGCCTTTTGATGAAACCAGAGGCTGTGTGGACTGAAGGAGGGACAGACGAGGTCACGCTGTCCAGTTGGTGAGTATCAGACTGTTGAAGCATGCGCTCATATGTCTTCATCGCTCGTCCTCCAGGCTCTGACACAGCGGACACAGGGCAGCCGCATCAGCACAGACTTCCAGAACACACACTTCCAGAACACACACATACCAGTAGTTATCGTCCTCTGACACGATGAAAAACAAAGTCAAACTCATATCACGTGAGACCTCTGTGGCCCACTGCGCATCTACAATACACACTGTTTTCACACACACATGTTAATATATCTAATTTTAATTCATTTCTTTTTTTTATAGTTATTTTATCTTTTTATTTTTTTATCTTTGATTTAACTTTAATTTTATTAATCTGTGTGAATCTGTGCTGTCCTGTTTTTCATTCTTACCCTGTTGCTGTTAAACTACTGAATTTCCCCACGGGGATTAATAAAGGTCCATCTTATCTTATCTTATCTTTAGCCACTAGAAAAACACTTAGGCCCCGTCCACACGGAGACGAAACTGATTTAGAACTGAAGTCGATTTCAAAAAAGTCTTCCGTCCACGCGGAATCGGCTCAAGAAACGTGTCCGTCCACACGAGACCGCTCGAAACCGCTGGAGACGCTGTAGTACATATGCCGGGCCTGTAAGTGGCGCTGTACTTCCACCACAAAATACACCAAAAGCAGCGAATAAGACCCCTGAGCATGGGCATAAGGCATAAACAAACAAACAAGGTAGAAAAAGGTCAAAGCTGTATCATGGTCAGTAGCGTCTGGAGCACGAACACCATTGTTGTTGTTGGCAAAACGCATCAGCAATGACGCAGGGGTGAGCAGGAGAGGCGGGGAGAGGCGGGGCTATGGCGTCATCGATTCAGGAAATGATCGTATAGGGCGTACACACGGAGCCGCAAGCGTTTCGTCTCCAGACTTTCCCACTTTGGGAGCCGTTATCAAAGTGTATCGGATTCGGCCTCGTGTGGACCAACCGTCTATACGATAAAGAACTTTAGCGGATACAACTGAAATCGTCTCCGTGTGGACGGGGCCTTATATTCATTCAAACTGGTTGCAGTTGAATTGCATTGTGGGTAATGTACGCACATAAGAAGAAGGATATTTGAGGCAATATCTCAGGTCTGTTGCATCAATCTTGATCGTCTTTTAAACTGTCCGTCAAAGTTTAATTTGTAATTCAAGTTTTCCAATAGATAAACAACATTATGCTACAACACATTGCAGTGCCTTAATTGAAAACCAGTAAGCAAGCAACACTACAAAATGAATTATGGATAATTTAAAGTGAATACAAAGCTAAACCAACAAAATATGGTTGGCAATCTTGAGGGTGTGCAATGCTAATTTGAGTACTCTTTTACATGCGATTAAATTACAATACATTGACATTTTGACCTTTCACTGCTCTCAGCTGCTCATTTTCATTTAAAAACATGTTTTTGTACAGAAATATGAAATCAGCTTTTTCTAAGAGCCAGCTGGGGAAATGTTTCTTCAGTCTCTTATAGATGAGTTTTGTTCTCTCAAACTTGTAGGACCCATTTGTTTTCCTTTCAAAGTATTATGTTATTTGTATTTTACATAAAACTCTTCTAGAAAAAGGAAATTATTGACAGCCATAATTAGTTTTTGTAGGTGAGAATGGATCTATGGAGAGAGTTTTGTCTGTCGCATTAAAGTGTTAGTTAACTGTAGCGTAACAGCTCCAGATGTGAGGATGAAGTTAGAGTTCAGAGTCCTGGGTTTCGTCTTGTGAGAGGAGCACTTGGTTTGAAACCGATTTAATTAACTGTCACAGAGCCATTGAGAAATGGATTGGATTGAAGTCATCATTTGGCACACACACACACACACACACACACACACACACACACACACACACACACACACACACACACACACACACACACACACACACACACACACACAGTCTGCTGGAGCTGTCGGTCTGGTTCGCCCATGCATGAAACTTCATTTTTCTCAGCCCTCACTGACATCTTATGGGAATGAAGACACATTAACACACACACACACACACACACACACACACACACACACACACACACACACACACACACACACACACACACACACACACACACACACACGCAGTATATATACTGATACAAGTGTGTTACAAGACCTACATTCAGTTAGTAATAACAAGTAGTAATAACACAGTGTACTCATACTAGGTTACAAGTGCTACCTTCCAAATGGTATTCAAGTAAAAATACAAAAGTATTTGTATTGAAATAAGTATTAAAAGTAGAAATGTGTAAGGTTTCCACTATTGATACGAAGCTTAAAATCTCAAGGGAATATGTGAGATGGTGTGTCTCAGTCGCGCTGCTTGAGTTCATTTCTATCAGAGCCTGAATACTTCATATGGCTTTATAACATGGCTGCACACACACACACACACACACACACACACACACACACACACACACACACACACACACACACACACACACACACACACACACACACACACACACACACACACGCACGAACACATGCAGGCTTGATGCAAGTTTTATTTCTCCTTCTCTGTGGGAAATGATGGATTGGTACTGCTCTCTCTCACCACACCATCCATGTGTGTGTGTGTGTGTGTGTGTGTGTGTGTGTGTGTGTGTGTGTGTGTGTGTGTGTGTGTGTGTGTGTGTGTGTGTGTGTGTGTGTGTGTGTGTGTGTGTGTGTGTGTGTGTGTGTGTGTGTGTGTGTGTGTGTGTGTGTGTGTGTGTGTGTGTGTGTGTGTGTGTGAAGATGGCCATTTATTGTGAAGTGCGTTTGCTCTGTGTTCTTCTGCACAGGATGAATATGCAACAACACACTCCACATAATTTGTCCTCCCACTTACTCTGCGTGTGTGTGCATGTATTAGTGTGTGTGTGTGCTACATGTAAGGGTGTGTAAAGCCTTATTAGCTGTTAAAGTCCTCTGAAGGTGTGATCAGATATCTATTATTTCCTCAGTATCATCTCCTCTGCAGCAGTAAGCTGTTTCATCGTAGCGTGTCATTAACGTTAATGCTGCGTCTGAATAGCTTTCAGAGTGACGCACTAACAGGAAATGTTGTTGGATCCTCTCGGCTGAATATCGTGACTAATTGATCACATTTATGCTATAAGCAATTTAAATAGTCCATCTTCTCCCTATTAAGAACGGGTGATTTTAAAACGACGGCTGTTAAACGCTGCCTCTCCTCAGGTGAGAACACATTGAACTCCTCAAAGAGTTGATTATAAAACTAATTAGTTTTCCCTGTGGCAAATTATAAAAGGTTTATTTAGAAGTTCTTATGGCTATCAAATAAATCACACAATCAGCATATAGACTTTGCAAAACTGTAATTAAATTGAGTCTCAAACTTCGACTTTTAATACGCCCTATACCACTTTTTAGGGTTTTCCTTTCCTGTAGTGTGTTATATTGGTTGTTGTGCATGTAAATGGTCTGCAAAGGAGAAAATGTCTCTCTCACACACTCCCCCCTGCCTGAAACGCCTCCATTTGACTCCCTTGTTTATACTTTTATACTGCCATTAATACGGTTCATACTGTATATACTTAAGCTGTTGTTTTATTTGACATATTTGTATACTATATTATACTTAACGTTACTCTGCACGTTACTGCTTCTCTTGCCTTTCTGGTTTGATGCTAACTGCATTTCGTTGTCTCAGAACTATGTGCAATGACAATAAAGTTGAGCCTAGTTATGATCCGTATTAGTTTTCCCTGTTTTTGTCCCGTCAAGATCTGTCTTTGGTTTCCTGTTTTATTTAGAAAATTCTTCTTCTGAATGAGTTTATGGTTAGCCTTGTGTGACTTTGTTTGCCTGGCCTATTCCACAAAGAAAGGAGTTTGATTTCATCCAACAGTTTACTGCATTTGGGTCCTATGTACCTTGCCCTCCAGCCGTGACAAGCCGAATCTTAATGTATTGTTTTATTTCTGTTCCTGAAAGCTCTCCCTCTCTTTGACCCCCTGCAGGTGAACATGCCGGAGCTGGCCTTGCTGCGTTTCGTGGTTTTGGACGACGACTACATCGGGGACGACTTCATCGGTCAGTACAGCGTGGCCTTCGAGTGCCTTCAGCCCGGATACCGCAACGTGCCCCTGCTGGGCCTGGCCGGAGACCCCTTACCTCACACCAGCCTGTTCGTGCACGTGGCCGTCTCCAATCGGCGAGGGGGGGGGAAAGCTCAGCGGAGAGGTCTGTCTGTGAGGAGAGTCGGGAGGAGAGGGAGGGAATATGTGACGCTGAGGCACACCGGCATAAAGACGGTGGACGAGACCTTCAAACCAGCAGCAGCTCCCCTTAAAGAGGCAACTGATCTGAGGGAGGAGGCACAGGTGAGAGGGGGGGTGTGGTGGAAGTTCTTGAAATTAACTAGTCAAAGAGAGGCTAACAACATGAAGAGCAATGTCTCCACAGCCGAGTGCCACTACTGAAACTGAAGAGAGAGCTTTTATACAGTTACAATGAATACATGCTTAGTCATGAGATAACTGACCTATGACCCTATCAGAGTACAATAGACCCAGGATCAGATCAATGATCACCTTCCTGAGTGCTGAGATCTACTGTCTCTCAACATGTAAAGGTAGGGACACACCAAGCTGACACCAAAGAACTGACACAGACGGACCCCCGACTGTTGTGTCGCCTCGCGTCTCCTGCGTCTTGGCCATGTGTCGCACTGGAACACACCGCAAAGACTTCAGCCCACGGCCAAGAAGAACGTATGAACTGCGCATGCGTGAGTGGCAATAACTCTCCTTACCAGCAGGCGGCGGTAGTGTGTATTCGTCATTCAAAAGAGGCAACAACCGGAAGACAGACTGCGTGATATAAACAAACAACAAATAGCGTGTTCCATTTTCACTCTACAGCGAGAAGATCACGGGGCTTTCCTGAACCTGTGTCGAGAGCTGGAGTTCAATTGAATCTCTGTTTGGGTCCCTCACTTCCGTTTCGCTTCTCATGCACTGATTCGCTAGCTGAACAGCCAATCAGAGGGATTTATTTGACCGACAGCCTTTGGCCGATTGCCTACAGATTGGACATGTAGAATCGGTAGGCTGTCGGCCAAAAAGGTGTCGGCACACACCAATCTGAGTAGGGCGACAGGACGCTCATCGTCGGCCTGACGCCCATCGACGGCCAAAATCGGCTTGGTGTGTCCGGGGCTTTAGGCTTACAGAATTGTATTATATGTTAAATATAACATCATAGCATTCAATTCTCTCTGATAATCATAATTTCCATTACAGGGGATGTGGAGGTGTTTTTAACACTTTATTGGATTTGTCACACATAACACAGTTACAGGACAAAATACAGAGTGTGAATGCAGGTGCTGTTAAAGAACCAAACAAAAGGGAGACTTAAAACACTTTAGATTTCCCAGTGTTACTTTGATAAAGAAAAAATGTTTGTCGGTGTACGTTTTTTCACTAATAATACTAGACAAAGTAAGCACCGACTAACATAAGCTGTGATCCAATCAACATGTATTACACCTTCTCTACCCCTTTCTCGGTCCGTAACTCAAACACACACACACACACACACACACACACACACACACACACACACACACACACACATACCATGTATACATCACCTCAGGGGACATTACATTGACTTACATGCAATTCCTGGAGACTTAGTCCTTAGTCCTGAGAGGTGTGTGACTATAATGTCTAAATTAGAGCCAGAACTTAAAGAGTGTCCAAGTTGTCTCAAGTCCAAGTTGATATTTTAAGTGTCTACTTTTGTCAAACCCAAACTCCAAAGATGCTCAGTCTAAAAACAATACAACATGGAGAAAACTGCATTCAAAATGACTTTGATGACGAACCGATGATCAAACATTGTTGGTTAGTTGCTTGTTTACGCTGGAAAGTTGAACCAAAAGCTTTCTTGTCACTTTGTGTTTCATTGTGTCAGACCCCCAGCTGGATAGAAAACAGAAACAGCTGAGACAGAGACCTCCAGTGCCACTCAGCTTCAGTGTTTCGAAGCTTTGTTGAAGGAGATCTCTGGTTATATCAGAGTCCACCTGAGACTTCTTCTGTTGTGTGAATACGACAAAGAGTAAGAAAAGTGGAGGAGGATTATAAAAGCTTTTATAAATGCACCTGGTCTCACAACACCCACCAGATTATCGCTGAATAGAAAATAAAGGTGGGCGGTGTGCAAAGAGTCCTGTTTCTCCATTTATCTATTTTTATATTATGATTTAAATGTACCTTATATCGACAGAAATAAATGCCCTTTCCTGTTTCAACACCACGATTCCCCCGTGCTTGAAACTAGCTCCATCAAAGATATGTTCCTCCAGTAGGGTGTTAATAAATATAACCTCGATTCCAACAGCTTTGGGATAAACTTGAACATCTTATCACTAAACATCACAAATTCATAACGCTCCTGTGGCTGAATTGGAGCAAATCACTGCAGGCTGTGGCAGCAGATTGTATGAAGATTTTATTTATTTAACTACTCAGGAAGTCCCTTGAGATTGAAATCTGTCTTCCGAGGGAGACCTGGCCTAGAAAGCACAACAGCTAAAATGGAAATAAAACAGGAAATGCAATTATTAGGAAGAAGCTCAAACTGCTTTATTGAGTCTCATCCTTCTGTGTTTAATGATTGTGTTTCCTGTTCGTTGTGTCTGATCTCTTTTTAAGAGTTGAAACTGTAATTATTTATCTATCATCTAATATATCATTCCAATAACTTTATAGACTCGTATTGCACTATTCCACTTTTTTTCTTTTTGTATTACTTTTAATATAGTAGATTTTAATATTGTTTTAATATTGTCTGCTTATCTGTATTATTGTGTTACGTTGTTGGAGAAGCCTGTGACCTAAGATTTTTAACGACATAATTACTCTGTAGCTATGTTAGTTTGACAATAAAGAACCTTGAACCTTATTATATAGCTGGAGTCTGGCCTGGATCTCTCCAAAGCAAAAAAATACCAGTTTCTTTAAATATGACAACTGTTGTGTTTCCTAAATCCATACACAAACAGCAACGTAAAGTGTGGCGAGAAACTCCCTCTGGAGGGATTTTAGCCCGAGCAGACCATTATATAAACCTATACCTCACTACAGACAACCCAAAAGAGCACAATAGGGCCTCTTTAAAGCTTAGACACAAGTGTGTTTTATCTTAACTTCCCTTAATGCTTTTGTGAAATTAACTAACCACAATCGCTATAGCGCTGTATAGGCACACACATGTAATGTATGTTTCCCACAATCTAATGGTATACATCAAAATCTGTATCTAAATTAATCCCTATTATCTCATGTATCATACTGAAACAATCTCACTGTCACACACACACACACACACACACAGCTGTTAATCTGCCTGCTTCTACCTCATTGTCCTTTACCTCTCCTCCTCTCTGCTCTCTCCAGCTGTGGGCTCATCTGCCACACTCAGTTATTATTCATCATGCCTCTGTCTGACACACACACACACACACACACACACACACACACACACACACTGACACTTCCTCACAGGTGGAGCGTGATAATCGCTAGTCCAGTTGGGGCTCTGCCAGGTGGCAAATTGCGAGCCAGTGCTTGTTTGTGCAGAAATAAAAAAACATAAACCTTCATTATGTGCCAAAATGAAAAACAAAATTCAGATTGACATGTTTTGCAGATCCACTAACAAACACATATATGCATCATCGCACACCTGCACCATTACAAAAATAAAATAACTAAAATGATGAACTGGATTGCCTGTTCCACATTGTTGGCGTATTGTCTTCTCTTTTTCCAAATGCGCTTAAACTGAGGCTGAATAACCTGGATTATAAGCTGCCATATTGACTTAATTCTCAAGAGATAGCAGATGACAGGGATAGAGAGGGAAGTGTGCGTGTGCGTGTGTGTGTGTGCATGTGAAATAAAATAAGGTAAGATAGAATAAGATACGATTGAAACACGAGAGGACAAGTAGGAGTTCACACAAGGATAAATAATACAAATATAGATTGTTAGTAATATATTAAAATATCAGCAATAGTTTAGCTGAAACTGTTTACAGTATATTCATATGAATATTTAAATATAAGTTATAATTATATAGTGCAAAATAGAATACAATAGAATCCTTTATTGTCATTATACAGGTTCAATGAGAGGAGTAGAGCTACTGCTTTTTTTAAGGTGCCATCAAAAATACAGAAAAACAAACAAGAGACGTACAACATTCAGGAGAAGACAACAAACAAGCATTCATACTTCAATATGCAGATACAGTTAAAGTGCAGGAATATATCGGTCCCTGATGTTGTGTTCGGGTCTCCCGTGACCCGTTTCAAGTTAAAGTTATATAATAACTACGCTCTAGTTCTTTGTATCGGAGCAAGGCTTCATGTGTCACGGCTAGGCAAACCAGTATGAACCCAAAAGCACGACTCGACAAACAAAGTACAAAGAAAGTCTTTACTGAATAAATAGTGGCACTGTGAGCTCTCCGTAGTGATGGCAGTTTGACACTGAAGCTTCGAACGGAGCTTCAACCCTGGACTTCCTATTCCATAGAAGCAGTGCTTCGAAGCTTGCTTCAAATCACGTGACATATGACGTCCGAACCAGCAACTGCTTCATTTCCTGAATGAATCAACTCACTGGTTCGCCGTCCATTCACGCAATTCAATGCACTGCCTCGTCTCGATTCTGACAGGTTGAAACAGTTTCAAATTTGAGCGCTTCAACACTTTATGACCGCTCTAAACAATGCACAATGTGTGGGTTGTCGTAGTTTGCGTTGTTGCTGTTGAGTTGTTGTTGGTATTGCATTTTAATTGGATCATTATAGAGCAAGCCAGGAAGAAAGATAGGTCGTTCTGGCTCGGGAAACACTTCGGAATGTGGAGAAGTTGTGAACAAAAAGACAATCATCAGTAATATAAAAACAGTTCAATATTTTAAGGAATAGATAGCCCAGTGGGGAGAGCCGGCGGACCGAATGCGGCGATGTCCTCCGCGCAGCTGGTTCAAAGCCCGGAATGGATGTATTTTAATCATTGCTTTTCAACTTTAATAACTGATAAAAGACCCTCACCGCCCAAAAACATGTCCAGCACTCTCTAGTCTCTTCTCAATAACCCAATACACACAATTATCAATCTTTAATTGCAAATAGAACATGATATTCAGTCTTAGTGTGTGTGTGCATCGAATATTTTTCAAGGCAAAGATACGTTAAACCCACTGCAGCCTTGCACTTCGCCGGGAGAGGTCGCTGTAACTGAAGCTTCGAGAAATTAACCTATTTCCGACACAATTGTCCAAGTGGTTCGATGCTTCATTCAAAGCTTCATTTTGCCATCACTAGCTCTCCGTAGAGGTAACAGGTTAAGATAACAAAAAAACACTCTTACGAGGAAAAGGTTAACATAGAAAAAGTCAAACGATAAAGTAAATTCCAAAAACTCGGGTCTTAGCTCTTAGCAGAAAACATGGACTTCACGCTGGCAGTCAGGCACATGAGACGAAACGAACTGGCAACAAGACAAGGGAGACAGAAACGATATATAGGCAAGCTAAGGGGGAACAGGTGCAGACAATTAGGGCGGAGTCGACAATCACAGTGGAGGGAAAACCAAGCCCCCAGGAAGTGCGCAGGACTCAGATGAAAATATTCGTGCTGGCCAAACGGCGGTACTACACTTCCGTTTGGTTGCCAGGCCCGGAAACACTTTTTCCCATTGACTTACATGGGGAAAAAGTGGTCTGTAAATCGTTGGATAATTTTTTTTAAACTAAATAAACTACCCAGTATGAACACTTGTATAGCCCTTATTAAAAACATTCGTTCCTCAAGTTGTAATAATTTGCTAATAACATTATTCTGAGAGTTATTTCCCTCGGCATTATGAACGCGCATCTAACGCACGGGACCGCGCCGCCCGGCACGTTCATGTTACGTGTCCCAACCAAACAGGGAGGGTGGGGCTGGAGCTATTGGAGCTACAACGAGCCGTTAAAGGCAGAGAGTGACATTCAGTGAATACACGTAGTTTACAGAGATGCTGAGAAACCAATGTGAGTTGCGTTTATCTTTACCCATGGATGCACAATAAGAACGGACCCATATAATAATAATAATGGGTTCCATTTATAAAGCACTTCATATTTGATTTCAAATCCCGAAGTGCTACAAGTAGTGAGCATGAACAGTATAAATAAACATTACACAACACGGTAGAATTAATAAAAAGCAATACAAAAATAAATCAAAGGGTGATAAAAAGGTCTAGGCAAAGGCTCTTTTGAAGAGATGGGTTTTGAGGCCTTTTTAAAAGCCTCCACGGTCTGTGGTGCTCTCATTTGGTCGGGGAGAGCATTCCACAGACTGGGAGCAGCCGAGCAGAAGGCCCGGTCTCCCATAGTACGGAGCTTAGTCCTGGGGGGTTTGAGGAAGTTGGAGTTGCTGGACCGGGTGGTCCGCAAGGAGGTATGGGGGGTGAGGAGTTCTTTGAGGTAGGGAGGGGCAGTTCCATGGACACACGGGTGGGTGAGGACGGAGACCTTGAATTCGATCCTCAGTTCCACGGGTAGCCAGTGTAGTGCTTTAAGGATGGGGGTGTTCATATTCCATATCGTCTTACTGCCACCCCACGGAGCTGTAATAATGGATATATTGCACATGTTTGCTGTAATTCATTATCATACTACATGGGCTGTATGATTAAATCTTGTACCGTAAATGTTGTATTAAATAAAGTTAATATTACTTATTATTATAAGTATATATATTATATATATATATATATATATATATATATATATATGCAATCATTCTTTCATGCTAAATGAAGCTCTGTTGGATATCACTAGATCCTGTTACAGCGTAATATAAGTACATAACGATTGATGTGTACATTAGCATCATTACTAGCTAGCCGCTAGCTGCTAACTGCCGCCTCGTTCATATAAAATCCATGATAACAACAATCCATTACCATGCTGTCATGAACGCGCGGTGCTGTTACGTGTACGCAAATTGACGTGCTTGATGTGAACGAGCATTTTGGTTAAAGTTGCGCATGCTCTATGAGTGCACATACGGGTACTTCTCAGGCATGCTGTGACATTTCACTCTCTCAAAAGTTGGGCCATTTTATCATCATGCGCTAATGAGCAACTCTCATAGGAATGAATGAGGCCCCGCCTCCCACACTGTATCCAGTTCTTATTATACATCCATGGGGAAAACACACAAAGGGAGGAAGTGAGGTAATCTGCAACAAGAAGGAAAGGTTACTACAAAATAAAACAGGATACAAGACTGAACTAAAAACATTAACTTAACAGATTTTACGAGACATAACTTCATGATATCCTCCACAGCTATATAAACTCTACAAAACGCATTTTGACAATTTTAGCCAAATCTGAAGGTCTCTAAAAAAAAAAAGTGTATAATTTGGTGTTCGGCAGAATTGTTGTGGCTGACTCGGAGTCAAATTTGGCCCAATCAAGATTAATCTTTGACTTTAGACACCCCTCCCCCACGCCCCCCCCCCCCCCCCTTCATCCACTGTAACAATCATTTAAAACTTTTTTGGGGGAAATTGTATTCTTATTATCGTCAGATAACGTAATGATCTGTCTTCACTATAGGAAATATAATGAATGAACTTAATCACATGTTTTACTAATGTGGTGTAATGTGTTTGGGGCCATAACATTAAATTACAACAGGATTGTACGGTTATGAATGCATAATAAGTTAGTTATGATGTAGTTAAAACAATATTGGATGATAGTCATTATTTGTTTGTGTTTTGGACTGAAATAAATCATGGGTCAAAATTGACGCTTCGAACACCATGAACGGTAACAGCTTGCGAACACAACACAAGGGTTAAGTAAAATAAATATGTTTGAATGTGTACAAATACAAAGCAAATGTTGGAAGTAGGATATTATTATATTGTTGTATTGAATTAAGTTCTATTTATTTTGTACCTATGCTGCAAGATTCACCTTTTCTGACTTGTTCCAGCATCCTAAACTGAATTAGATTTAATATTCTCCCCCCTCTCCTCCTCCTCTTCCTCCTTACCTCTCTCTCTTGCCCTCTTCCTCGTCTCCAGAGCACCACGGCCAGCTTCAAAGAGCAGTGTGGGCTCCCTGCGGTGGCCAAACTGAAGCAGTGCATCCAGAGCCTGGCCCCGCGGCTGCAGGGCCCCGAGGGCAGCGCGGGGGCCTCCATGGTGCTGAGGGAGGGGTACCCGAGTCTGGAGCCGCAGGGCAACCTCTCTGAGCCGCTGAGGAAGCTGCTCACCGGCTACGATACGGTGAGAGAAAACAGGGCGAAGGGGGGAACCGACTACAGACGTTTGTGTAGTTTATTCATTCAGATACACAAGAAAGAGAAAACCTCCTGAGCTCTGCATTCCAGAGATGGCAAAAGTACACACTTCCTTTACTCAAATAGAAGTACAGATACTAGTGTTTAAAAATACTCTCGTAAAAGTATAAGTACTGACTAAACTTCTTTATTCAAGTATGTGTCCAAGGAGATGAAGAGGATGGTGAGGAACGATTTTAAAAAGTGTCCTGACCTTCTGCTCTGGAGGGGCTGCTAATATAGTAACTGTATTATGATAATGCCACAGCCAGGTGACTCCCCCTGTCAATATCTTATCTCAGGCCTCACTTGGTGATGAAGCCAACACATTGTTAATACCCAGAATCCTTTGATCTGCGGTCATGATAAGCAGCTGTGATGGCCCTTCATGGTCCTCTCGCTGGTCTTTGAGAGGCTCTCAGCAGAGATGGCAGGAGTACACACATCCTTTACTCAAGTAGAAGTACAGATACTCATGTTTAAAAATACTGAAAGTAGAAGTACTGACTAAACTTCTTTCCTCAAGTCAAAGTAAAGAGGCTTTGAAGTGTACTTCAGTAAAAAGTACCCATAACTAGCAGCTGCTTTAAAGAGTACCTGACCTCCCTTTATATTAATAGAACAATAATGTCATTGTTAGCTAATGAATGTTTCCATGCTGAACAACGGCAACATGACAACGTTTCCATTGGTCCCTCTTCTTTAGAGAAGACCAGGAAATGATGGATACACGGATCGTGTTCAAATCAATAGGCACGCAATGACTCTAAAGAATAATGATCACGCATCAAACACACATTCAGACTAAAGGAACCAGCTGTTTGGAAAATGAGAGAAGTAGAAAGTACAGGTATTTGAGTTCAACATGTAAGAAGTAGAAAGTACAGGTATTTGAGTTCAACATGTAAGAAGTAGAAAGTACAGGTATTTGAGTTCAACATGAGAGAAGTAGAAAGTACAGGTATTTGAGTTCAACATGTAAGAAGTAGAAAGTACAGGTATTTGTGTTCAACATATAAGAAGTAGAAAGTACAGGTATTTGTGTTCAACATGTGAGAAGTAGAAAGTACAGGTATTTGTGTTCAACATGTAAGAAGTAGAAAGTACAGGTATTTGAGTTCAACATGTAAGAAGTAGAAAGTACAGGTATTTGAGTTCAACATGTAAGAAGTAGAAAGTACAGGTATTTGTGTTCAACATGTGAGAAGTAGAAAGACAGGTATTTGGTTCAACATGGAGAAGTAGAAAGTACAGGTATTTTGAGTTCAACATGAGAGAAGTAGAAAGTACAGGTATTTGAGTTCAACATGTAAGAAGTTAGAAAGTACAGGTAGTTTGGGTTCAACATGAAGAAGTAGAAAGTACAGGTATTTGAGTTCAACATGAGAGAAGTAGAAAGTACAGGTATTTGAGTTCAACATGTAAGAAGTAGAAAGTACAGGTGTTTGTGTTCAACATGTAAGAAGTAGAAAGTACAGGTATTTGTGTTCAACATGTAAGAAGTAGAAAGTACAGGTATTTGGGTTCAACATGTAAGAAGTAGAAAGTACAGGTGTTTGTGTTCAACATGTGAGAAGTAGAAAGTACAGGGTATTGAGTTCAACATGTTAAGAAGTAGAAAGTACAGGTGTTGTGTTCACATGTAGAAGTAAGAAAGTACAGGTATTTGTGTTCAACATGTAAGAAGTAGAAAGTACAGGTATTTGGGTTCAACATGTAAGAAGTAGAAAGTACAGGTGTTTGTGTTCAACATGTAAGAAGTAGAAAGTACAGGTGTTTGTGTTCAACATGTAAGAAGTAGAAAGTACAGGTATTTGAGTTCAACATGTAAGAAGTAGAAAGTACAGGTGTTTGTGTTCAACATGTAAGAAGTAGAAAGTACAGGTATTTGTGTTCAACATGTAAGAAGTAGAAAGTACAGGTATTTGTGTTCAACATGTAAGAAGTAGAAAGTACAGGTATTTGTGCTCAACATGTAAGAAGTAGAAAGTACAGGTATTTGAGTTCAACATGAGAGAAGTAGAAAGTACAGGTATTTGAGTTCAACATGAGAGAAGTAGAAAGTACAGGTATTTGAGTTCAACATGTAAGAAGTAGAAAGTACAGGTGTTTGTGTTCAACATGTAAGAAGTAGAAAGTACAGGTATTTGTGTTCAACATGTAAGAAAGTAGAAAGTACAGGTATTTGTGTTCAACATGTAAGAAGTAGAAAGTACAGGTATTTGTGTTCAACATGTAAGAAGTAGAAAGTACAGGTATTTGGGTTCAACATGTAAGAAGTAGAAAGTACAGGCATTTGTGTTCAACATGTAAGAAGTAGAAAGTACAGGTATTTGAGTTCAACATGTAAGAAGTGGAAAGTACAGGTATTTTGAGTTCAACATGTAAGAAGTAGAAAGTACAGGTATTTGGGTTCAACATGTAAGAAGTAGAAAGTACAGGTATTTGGGTTCAACATGTAAGAAGTAGAAAGTACAGGTATTTGGGTTCAACATGTAAGAAGTAGAAAGTACAGGTATTTGAGTTCAACATGTAAGAAGTAGAAAGTACAGGTATTTGAGTTCAACATGTAAGAAGTAGAAAGTACAGGTATTTGAGTTCAACATGTAAGAAGTAGAAAGTACAGGTATTTGTGTTCAACATGTAAGAAGTAGAAAGTACAGGTATTTGTGTTCAACATGTGAGAAGTAGAAAGTACAGGTATTTGTGTTCAACATGTAAGAAGTAGAAAGTACAGGTATTTGAGTTCAACATGTAAGAAGTAGAAAGTACAGGTATTTGGGTTCAACATGTAAGAAGTAGAAAGTACAGGTATTTGAGTTCAACATGTAAGAAGTAGAAAGTACAGGTATTTGAGTTCAACATGTAAGAAGTAGAAAGTACAAGTATTTGGGTTCAACATGTAAGAAGTAGAAAGTACAGGTATTTGAGTTCAACATGTAAGAAGTAGAAAGTACAGGTATTTGGGTTCAACATGTAAGAAGTAGAAAGTACAGGTATTTGGGTTCAACATGTAAGAAGTAGAAAGTACAGGTATTTGGGTTCAACATGTAAGAAGTAGAAAGTACAGGTATTTGAGTTCAACATGTAAGAAGTAGAAAGTACAGGTATTTGAGTTCAACATGTAAGAAGTAGAAAGTACAGGTATTCGGGTTCAACATGTAAGAAGTAGAAAGTACAGGTATTTGTGTTCAACATGTAAGAAGTAGAAAGTTCAGGTATTTGAGTTCAACATGTGAGAAGTAGAAAGTACAGGTATTTGTGTTCAACATGTAAGAAGTAGAAAGTACAGGTATTTGAGTTCAACATGTAAGAAGTAGAAAGTACAGGTATTCGGGTTCAACATGTAAGAAGTAGAAAGTACAGGTGTTTGTGTTCAACATGTAAGAAGTAGAAAGTACAGGTATTCGGGTTCAACATGTAAGAAGTAGAAAGTACAGGTATTTGAGTTCAACATGTAAGAAGTAGAAAGTACAGGTATTTGAGTTCAACATGTGAGAAGTAGAAAGTACAGGTATTTGAGTTCAACATGTAAGAAGTAGAAAGTACAGGTATTCGGGTTCAACATGTGAGAAGTAGAAAGTACAGGTATTTGAGTTCAACATGTAAGAAGTAGAAAGTACAGGTATTCGGGTTCAACATGTAAGAAGTAGAAAGTACAGGTATTTGTGTTCAACATGTAAGAAGTAGAAAGTACAGGTATTTGTGTTCAACATGTAAGAAGTAGAAAGTACAGGTATTTGTGTTCAACATGTGAGAAGTAGAAAGTACAGGTATTTGTGTTCAACATGTAAGAAGTAGAAAGTACAGGTATTTGAGTTCAACATGTGAGAAGTAGAAAGTACAGGTATTTGAGTTCAACATGTAAGAAGTAGAAAGTACAGGTATTGAGTTCAACATGAGAGAAGTAGAAAGTACAGGTATTTGAGTTCAACATGAGAGAAGTAGAAAGTACAGGTATTTGAGTTCAACATGTAAGAAGTAGAGAAAGTACAGGTGTTTGTGTTCAACATTTAAGAAGTAGAAAGTACAGGTATTTGTGTTCAACATGTAAGAAGTAGAAAGTACAGGTATTTGTGTTCAACATGTAAGAAGTAGAAAGTACAGGTATTTGTGTTCAACATGTAAGAAGTAGAAAGTACAGGTGTTTGTGTTCAACATGTAAGAAGTTAATGTAAGTAGAAAGTACAGGTATTTGTGTTCAACATGTAAGAAGTAGAAAAGTACAGGTATTTGGGTTCAACATGTAAGAAGTAGAAAGTACAGGTATTTGGGTTCAACATGTAAGAAGTAGAAAGTACAGGTATTTGAGTTCAACATGTAAGAAGTAGAAAGTACAGGTATTTGTGTTCAACATGTAAGAAGTAGAAAGTACAGGTATTTGGGTTCAACATGTAAGAAGTAGAAAGTACAGGTGTTTGTGTTCAACATGTAAGAAGTAGAAAGTACAGGTATTTGAGTTCAACATGAGAGAAGTAGAAAGTACAGGTATTTGAGTTCACATGAGAGAAGTAGAAAGTACAGGTATTTGAGTTCAACATGAGGATTAGAAAGTACAGGTTTTGATGTTCAACATTTAAGAAGTAGAAAAGTACAGGTGTTTGTGTTCAACATGTAAGAAGTAGAAAGTACAGGTATTTGTGTTCAACATGTAAGAAGTAGAAAGTACAGGTATTTGTGTTCAACATGTAAGAAGTAGAAAGTACAGGTATTGTGTTCAACATGTAAGAAGTAGAAAGTACAGGTATTTGGGTTCAACATGTAAGAAGTAGAAAGTACAGGCATTTGTGTTCAACATGTAAGAAGTAGAAAGTACAGGTATTTGAGTTCAACATGTAGAAGTGGAAAGTACAGGTATTTGAGTTCAACATGTAAGAAGTAGAAAGTACAGGTATTTGGGTTCAACATGTAAGAAGTAGAAAGTACAGGTATTTGGGTTCAACATGTAAGAAGTAGAAAGTACAGGTATTTGGGTTCAACATGTAAGAAGTAGAAAGTACAGGTATTTGAGTTCAACATGTAAGAAGTAGAAAGTACAGGTATTTGAGTTCAACATGTAAGAAGTAGAAAGTACAGGTATTTGAGTTCAACATGTAAGAAGTAGAAAGTACAGGTATTTGTGTTCAACATGTAAGAAGTAGAAAGTACAGGTATTTGTGTTCAACATGTGAGAAGTAGAAAGTACAGGTATTTGTGTTCAACATGTAAGAAGTAGAAAAGTACAGGTATTTGAGTTCAACATGTAAGAAGTAGAAAGTACAGGTATTTGGGTTTCAACATGTAAGAAGTAAGAAAGTACAGGTATTTGAGTTCAACATGTAAGAAGTAGAAAGTACAGGTATTTGAGTTCAACATGTAAGAAGTAGAAAGTACAAGTATTTGGGTTCAACATGTAAGAAGTAGAAAGTACAGGTATTTGAGTTCAACATGTAAGAAGTAGAAAGTACAGGTATTTGGGTTCAACATGTAAGAAGTAGAAAGTACAGGTATTTGGGTTCAACATGTAAGAAGTAGAAAGTACAGGTATTTGGGTTCAACATGTAAGAAGTAGAAAGTACAGGTATTTGAGTTCAAACATGTAAGAAGTAGAAAGTACAGGTATTTGAGTTCAACATGTAAGAAGTAGAAAGTACAGGTATTCGGGTTCAACATGTAAGAAGTAGAAAGTCCAGGTATTTGTGTTCAACATGTTGAAGTAGAAAGTTCAGGTATTTGAGTTCAACATGTGAGAAGTAGAAAGTACAGGTATTTGTGTTCAACATGTAAGAAGTAGAAAGTACAGGTATTTGAGTTTCAACATGTAAGAAGTAGAAAGTACAGGTATTCGGGTTCAACATGTAAGAAGTAGAAAGTACAGGGTTTTGTGTTCAACATGTAAGAAGTAGAAAGTACAGGTATTTTGAGTTCAACATGTAAGAAGTAGAAAGTACAGGTATTTGAGTTCAACATGTAAGAAGTAGAAAGCTACAGGTATTTGAGTTCAACATGTGAGAAGTACGAAAGTACAGGTATTTTGAGTTCAACATGTAAGAAGTAGAAAGTACAGGTATTCGGGCTTCAACATGTGAGAAGTAGAAAGTACAGGCTATTTGAGTTCACATGTAAGAAGTAGAAAGTACAGGTATTCGGGTTCAACATGTAGAAGTAGAAAGTACAGGTATTTGTGTTCACCATGTAGAAGTCGGAACGTACAGGATTTGTGTTCAACATGTAAGAAGTAGAAAGTACAGGTATTTGTGTTCAACATGTGAGAAGTAGAAAGTACAGGTATTTGTGTTCAACATGTAAGAAGTAGAAAGTACAGGTATTTGAGTTCAACATGTGAGAAGTAGAAAGTACAGGTATTTGAGTTCAACATGTAAGAAGTAGAAAGTACAGGTATTTGAGTTCAACATGAGAGAAGTAGAAAGTACAGGTATTTGAGTTCAACATGAGAGAAGTAGAAAGTACAGGTATTTGAGTTCAACATGTAAGAAGTAGAAAGTACAGGTGTTTGTGTTCAACATGTAAGAAGTAGAAAGTACAGGTATTTGTGTTCAACATGTAAGAAGTAGAAAGTACAGGTATTTGTGTTCAACATGTAAGAAGTAGAAACTACAGGTATTTGTGTTCAACATGTAAGAAGTAGAAAGTACAGGTGTTTGTGTTCAACATGTAAGAAGTAGAAAGTACAGGTATTTGTGTTCAACATGTAAGAAGTAGAAAGTACAGGTATTTGGGTTCAACATGTAAGAAGTAGAAAGTACAGGCATTTGTGTTCAACATGTAAGAAGTAGAAAGTACAGGTATTTGAGTTCAACATGTAAGAAGTGGAAAGTACAGGTATTTGAGTTCAACATGTAAGAAGTAGAAAGTACAGGTATTTGGGTTCAACATGTAAGAAGTAGAAAGTACAGGTATTTGGGTTCAACATGTAAGAAGTAGAAAGTACAGGTATTTGGGTTCAACATGTAAGAAGTAGAAAGTACAGGTATTTGAGTTCAACATGTAAGAAGTAGAAAGTACAGGTATTTGAGTTCAACATGTAAGAAGTAGAAAGTACAGGTATTTGAGTTCAACATGTAAGAAGTAGAAAGTACAGGTATTTGTGTTCAACATGTAAGAAGTAGAAAGTACAGGTATTTGTGTTCAACATGTGAGAAGTAGAAAGTACAGGTATTTGTGTTCAACATGTAAGAAGTAGAAAGTACAGGTATTTGAGTTCAACATGTAAGAAGTAGAAAGTACAGGTATTTGGGTTCAACATGTAAGAAGTAGAAAGTACAGGTATTTGAGTTCAACATGTAAGAAGTAGAAAGTACAGGTATTTGAGTTCAACATGTAAGAAGTAGAAAGTACAAGTATTTGGGTTCAACATGTAAGAAGTAGAAAGTACAGGTATTTGAGTTCAACATGTAAGAAGTAGAAAGTACAGGTATTTGGGTTCAACATGTAAGAAGTAGAAAGTACAGGATTTGGGTTCAACATGTAAGAAGTAGAAAGTACAGGTATTTGGGTTCAACATGTAAGAAGTAGAAAGTACAGGTATTTGAGTTCAACATGTAAGAAGTAGAAAGTACAAGTATTTGGGTTCAACATGTAAGAAGTAGAAAGTACAGGTATTTGAGTTCAACATGTAAGAAGTAGAAAGTACAGGTATTTGGGTTCAACATGTAAGAAGTAGAAAGTACAGGTATTTGGGTTCAACATGTAAGAAGTAGAAAGTACAGGTATTTGGGTTCAACATGTAAGAAGTAGAAAGTACAGGTATTTGAGTTCAACATGTAAGAAGTAGAAAGTACAGGTATTTGAGTTCAACATGTAAGAAGTAGAAAGTACAGGTATTCGGGTTCAACATGTAAGAAGTAGAAAGTACAGGTATTTGTGTTCAACATGTAAGAAGTAGAAAGTTCAGGTATTTGAGTTCAACATGTGAGAAGTAGAAAGTACAGGTATTTGTGTTCAACATGTAAGAAGTAGAAAGTACAGGTATTTGAGTTCAACATGTAAGAAGTAGAAAGTACAGGTATTCGGGTTCAACATGTAAGAAGTAGAAAGTACAGGTGTTTGTGTTCAACATGTAAGAAGTAGAAAGTACAGGTATTTGAGTTCAACATGTAAGAGGTAGAAAGTACAGGTATTCGGGTTCAACATGTGAGAAGTAGAAAGTACAGGTATTTGAGTTCAACATGTAAGAAGTAGAAAGTACAGGTATTCGGGTTCAACATGTAAGAAGTAGAAAGTACAGGTATTTG
The DNA here is from genome assembly GCF_902827175.1 of Gymnodraco acuticeps. Classification (NCBI taxonomy): domain Eukaryota; kingdom Metazoa; phylum Chordata; class Actinopteri; order Perciformes; family Bathydraconidae; genus Gymnodraco; species Gymnodraco acuticeps. Next base: position 25,942 of record NW_022991301.1, on the reverse strand, counting down.
TGTTCAACATGTAAGAAGTAGAAAGTACAGGTATTTGTGTTCAACATGTAAGAAGTAGAAAGTACAGGTATTTGTGTTCAACATGTAAGAAGTAGAAAGTTCAGGTATTTGTGTTCAACATGTGAGAAGTAGAAAGTACAGGTATTTGAGTTCAACATGTAAGAAGTAGAAAGTACAGGTCTTTGTGTTCAACATGTAAGAAGTAGAAAGTACAGGTATTTGAGTTCAACATGTAAGAAGTAGAAAGTACAGGTATTTGAGTTCAACATGTGAGAAGTAGAAAGTACAGGTATTTGTGTTCAACATGTAAGAAGTAGAAAGTACAGGTATTTGAGTTCAACATGTAAGAAGTAGAAAGTACAGGTATTTGAGTTCAACATGTGAGAAGTAGAAAGTACAGGTATTTGGGTTCAACATGTAAGAAGTAGAAAGTTCAGGTATTTGAGTTCAACATGTGAGAAGTAGAAAGTACAGGTATTTGAGTTCAACATGTAAGAAGTAGAAAGTACAGGTATTTGAGTTCAACATGTAAGAAGTAGAAAGTTCAGGTATTTGAGTTCAACATGTAAGAAGTAGAAAGTTCAGGTATTTGAGTTCAACATGTGAGAAGTAGAAAGTACAGGTATTTGAGTTCAACATGTAAGAAGTAGAAAGTACAGGTATTTGAGTTCAACATGTAAGAAGTAGAAAGTTCAGGTATTTGAGTTCAACATGTAAGAAGTAGAAAGTACAGGTATTTGAGTTCAACATGTAAGAAGTAGAAAGTACAGGTATTTGAGTTCAACATGTAAGAAGTAGAAAGTACAGGTATTTGTGTTCAACATGTAAGAAGTAGAAAGTACAGGTATTTGAGTTCAACATGTAAGAAGTAGAAAGTACAGGTATTTGTGTTCAACATGTAAGAAGTAGAAAGTTCAGGTATTTGAGTTCAACATGTAAGAAGTATAAGTAAAAAGTCGTCAGAAAAATAAGCAGTGTACTGATACCAGAAAAATGTGCCTTCATACCATTCATCTGTTTGCATCTCACATATTTATCTATTATTACAATAAGCAATATTTTATTTCCCTGTACAGCATTTCAGGTTATATTCTATGTTAGGTCCATCTTGTTCTATTTTACTTGCATACAGTGAACTTCCCCTGCATCACTGTCACATGAGTGTTGCAACAATAGTTTGCACAGTCTGCTGAATACTGCTCTCATATGTAAATGTAGAGCACACACACACACACACACACACACACACACACACACACACACACACACACACACACACACACACACACACACACACACACACACACACACACACACACACACACACGCAAATCCACTGTCCTGACGCACTGAATATGCAGAAAGACACTTGCATAAAGTGACATGCATGCACACTCTCACACACTGACTGCCAGCTATGTCTCCTCCTCTTCCTTCATCTCCTCCCGCAGTAACAATCTCTCCTGTTTTCATTAACCCTCCACACACACACACACACACACACACACACACACACACACACACACACACACACACACACACACACACACACACACACACACACTAGCCGTTATTTAATTCTAATCATCACGTGGTGTTTCAGTGGAGCTCATGATATTTGACTGTGAGCAGCGAACATGAGCGCAGCAGGTCAGTGTCATGGAGCCACAATTGTTGTGATCTCCACACCTCCTTCAGACACACACACACACACACACACGGACAGGCCTGAGTCATCACACACTCACACTCCTCTCTCTCTTTCGTGTCATCTTTCTAGCACTTTGAGTTTTGTTTACGCAAATGAAAAGTGCGCTTATAAATAAAATATATTATTATCTTTACTCTTCTTCCTGCTTCCATGCAGTCCAATTTATTTAAATAATTATAATAAAAGCACTTAATCTTATTGTCCCTAATTTTGTCCCTTTAAATAGTTTCAAAGTGCCCAAAATGTTCATACGTTTGTATTATTATTCATTTTACGATATGATTAATTCACTAATAATTTCAGTTCTGATGTATTTTGTGGATATGAAATAAAGTCCCTTCCTCAAAGTCTTTGTTGGGGAACATAAAGACGACTTGCAGTGATAAATATTGGTGTCTTTAACAATGTTGCTTCAAATCAAAGTATACATTTAAACCAACTTTCTTCCTGTGTGCAGATGATTGCGGCTCAGAAACAGCTGATTGAAAATGCGGATTCTGTTCAGGAGAGGATCGCTCAGGTGCAGAGAGAAGGTACGAGGAGGAGGAGGAGGAGGAGGAGGAGGAGGAAGAGGAAGAGGAAGAGGAGGAGGAGGAGGAGGAGGAGGAGGAGGAGGAGGAGGAGGAGGAGGAGGAGGAGGAGAGGCGATGATAAACTAAGAGAACGCGTTTCTGATGAGCTCTCACGAGTGAAAAAAGCAATGCACGACGAAATTCCCCAAATGATCTGACTTGAACATCAAACGCAATTTAATGAGCAACGCCTCAGAGAATCTGTCGGTAAACAACATAACAACTAGAGATGCAGAACTCGCTGCTGATTCTTACACTCTTGATTCTAATTATCAAAGTGTTTTCTCTTTTTGTACTTTTTGAAATGAGAGAAACTTTCAAAACAATGGTATCTCTGCTTGAAATGTTGTTAGCAACACATCTGTACTGTAACACACTGCTTTTCGGTTCATGTATTTGGGGTTCTACATGTTACGTGTGCAAATGCGCTACAACGACCTATTTCCAATAGGAGAAACAAATGCAGATGAAGAAACATATTCATGATGAAACATCCGCAGCGTTTAGAAAACATTCACCGACTTGGCTTACGATGCGCAGAGTTTACTAAAAACGTTGCAAATACAAAACACTGCAAGAAGCTCCAAACACAACGGAAACCAGGGGACACTAAAAAGTGACGCACACAGCTGGGACCGGAGCGCTTGGTGACGTTTGGGGATTATAAAGTTGTGTTTATTTTGCAGCGTTTCATTCTTTCACACACACATACGGGTTTTGGGCCGAGGGCGACACCGTACTTCCCGTATCCACCATTTCAGGCGAGGTGCAAGCAGAATATCATAGTCTATTGCCTTAATCAATATCTAGTCAACTCTAAAATACCACATATATGCAATGGCATGATCATATTATTGTGACAAGTGGGGTATTCACCTGGTGTTTCCAGAAGATAGACGTAGATGCTGCCAAAATCGACGAAGGCCACTTTCGAGGGTCGTTTTTCCATACATCTGCAGGCAGTCTGTAAGGGCAACCCACACAGCTCTAGTTTACGCTGGTAACGACCTAGAGCACACCCCTCAAGTCCAGAGATGTAATACGAAGACATGCAGCGATTTCTTCGGTCGTTAATTCAACAAAAAAAAACCTAGTGCGCTCTGCCTGGCTACGTTAGCTAGCTGTTTATATTTGGCGTATTTCTATATAGATATATGGCGCGCGTTGCATTGTGGGTAGCTCGTGACGTCACTGTGTGTGAAAGAATTAAGCTGGTGAATGTTCTCTAAGTGTTGTCAAGTTGGAGAAGATGTTTCTTTATTTGCATGTGCTTAGGCACGTTTGTTTTAAAACATCTGCATCGTTTCTGAAGCTGATGGAAATGCTTTGGGCCGTTGTAGCGCATTAGCTCCTGTTAGCCACCTTAGCAATGTAGCTGTACAGCAGCATATACACAATATCCACATCTACACACTGAACCTGTGTTTTATTAGACCTTTCCACTGTCTTAGATAACTCCTGACCTTTAAGTGTCGATGTAAATCTCACGAGGGCTGGCATTTTGCTTGTTTTCAATATTTAAATCCAGTAGTATCTGACTGACAACGAGTCCATCAGGACCTGTTGTTAAAAGCCAATTAGTGTTAGTCACAGAAATAATTCGAGCAAATCTCTCTTACAACAGACAGTTATAATTGCCCTGCATTTGATTTGCTGATGCCCTCCCACCTGTGTGAACAGATCTTTAGCACAGCGTACAGTCAGACTGGTTTTAAACTCATGGACCCTTCATTTGATGGAATTGTAATTATTGTATTCTAACTGTATTTGTGTCATTGTGTTTTGTACCCATTCATTGGTATTTTCACATGTATCTTGTCGTTTTACTATCTTACTAACTTCTCTCAGATATGTTTGTTGTTTTTACATCATCGTTCATGTTTGTTGATTTGTGAAGCCCTCTGAGGCAAATGTGTTTTGTGATACTGGGCTATATAAATACATTTGAATTTGAACGGATGCAAATCTCCTGTTTGTGTTTTCCAGGCATGAACTTCCACGAGGATCTGTCTCGGCTCGGGGAGAAGGAGGGACTGAAGGGACGCAAGCTGAGCAAAGCTGTGGAGAGTTTCACCTGGAACATCACTGTCCTCAAGGTGCAGAACTAACATGGTTCATGTAATCATTTTCCTTTTGAATTGTTATTTAGTTTTAGGGTAAGTGTGACAGGTCTGAGTTTAACATGGTAAAGAATAAGATGATAGCCTTCTTAGCTTTCTGCAAATGTAATCAGAATATTTGTTCTATAATATTCTTTTTAAATATACTTCTGTAGTCTGTCCCGGCTGTATGGAAGGTAATGGATTTAGCGTCTGGGTCTCAAAATCAAGCCAGTGCAGTAGTACCCCTAAAAGTTATTTTAAATGGCCAGCATCTCCACTGATTGCATAAGGGGGAGTTGTATTCAAGACTCAAGGCTTTTATTGTCATGTGTACCTAGCTACAGTGTAGTTATGACAATGAAATGATTAGGTGACAGGCTCCTCCAATAGTGCAACACAATAAAACAGATAAAATAGTGCAAGTAAATAAATAAAAATAGAATATATATGTATAGTAGTCTCTGAGAATAGCACCATACTTCCCACTTGACCTCTGTAAACATTTTCCTAATGAGTTTATGATCTGAATTCCTAGTTTTAGGTTTTCTTCAATACTGTTCATTTAGTACATTATGGCCCCCTTATCAACCTTGTTTCCTCATTTAGCAAAGAGGTTCTATGCTATCTGACCACAGAACAGCTTACAGACCATGCTAGTGGACAAAGTAGAGCATATAGCAGCTTAAGAGGCGAATATTTACTTTGCACTAAGTCTTTCTGCAGTGGACTAGCATTCTGCCAATAACAAGCCATTCAACAATCCCAGTTAACAAGAGCAACCCACATTCCACATTCTGCTTTACTTGTAATGAATTGCGAGTCTAATGCGTGTCTTTGCTGCAGGGTCAGAGCGATCTGCTGCGGGGAGCTAAGATGGATTCCCTGGACGCCCTGAGGCAGCTGGCTCTGGCCTGTGAAGCCTGTGGACTCACCTCCTCCTCTTCCTCCATCTCCACCTTCTCCACGGCCGAGCTGCACTACTCCTGCCACCCGCCGTCCGGCCGGCGAAGCAGCACTCACGGCAACGGACGCATCTGACGGAAAAAGGAGCGGAGAGGAGTATTTACAGAGGATCGGAGATGAAGAGAGCGAGAAAAGACTGCGGGTGTAAAACGCAGCACAGTAGATGGAGGATTTCCTCTCAAGCAGAGTGTGTGTCGCTTTATCCCCTGCAGTGTGTGTCTAAACCAGAGCAGTATCTCTGTTAAAGCCTTATGAAGAAGGTCCGGCCTGCAGAGAGGCTTTCCATGAATGAATGTCCAAACTCCGCCATGGAGAACAAAGAAAGACACAGGTTCTTGAACTTTTCTCCTGCTTATTGTTCTGCAGGAAAACGTGTGATTCCACATTGCAGCTCTGCAGGGTTTCCCTCATTACGGAGGAGATAACAGACACCTGAGCGATTTGTGACAACGGGTGATTACCGTCCTGTTGCTGCTCAGAGGTAAAAAGCAGAAAGGAGGAGAAGCAGAGCTCATGGGACTATTTTTTCTCTGCATTTCAATTCGTCCCCTTGGAAGGCAGCAAGATTACCTGTGTGTGTGTGTGTTTACAAGGTAAGGGGCTATAAGAGATTGATTGACAGGATGTGACCCACACAAAGCACACAGGTAGAGAGTTACTAATTCAAGTAGCCTAGATTTCTTGTGCAAAACTACTTTTTTAAAATGTTTTTATGGTACGCTTACTTTTGTTTGTAGATGAAACTAATACGATTAAACGTATGCAGTAGTTTAACAAAAGAAAAAGCACTTAAAGGAGCCACCTAAGTTAAATGTTATCAGGGTCAGAAGGGGCCTGCTGCACCAACTACAGGTTTTATCAGCTATTCACAAGGTTGATCACCCAAAACATGTGAGAAGATGATACCCACCTTCAGCAACTAATTAAGTCATTAATGTGCAAATGTGTAGGTCATGTGACGCAGTATAAAGAGCAAGGAAGTCAGGGTGATGTGTCCTTTGTAAAAACTCCTAAACCTAAGCTAGTGGTTTTGTCGCCTTAACCTAAAGAAGTTAAAGTTATTTTAAAGAGTTTTTATTGGATCTTTTACTTTTTAATTAATAGAACAGCAATAGAGAGAAAGGGGTACAGCGAGTGGATAACTTGCAGCAAAGGACAGCAAGTTGCAAAACCAAGGCTGCAAGTTTTGTTGCCTAAAAGTATAGAAATGGCTTTGTTTTGTGTTTAAAATGTTACTTGTAGTTCAGTTGTATTACCCATTACTACTAAGTTTCTCTTTTAACACCTAGTAGGTGCAGTTTGGCCCATCTGACACATCAGACGCCCTTCACAGTACGTTGCCGTACTTAGTTAATGAGAACTTAGTTCATAAGAACTCTTTAGTTCTCATGAACTAAGTCCAGATCGCGTTCACACCGGAATAAGTCCCTGGGGGAGGATTAGGCAAATGAAGCCGCTGACGTCACTTCTTCTTCTTCTTCTGCTTTGGGTTTACTGGCAGGCCGCAAACCACTTCACGGCGTATAGTACTGCCACCCAAAGTCCCCGGCCGGAAGTCCCCGGAGTTACTTCCGAGTAAATCGCCAGAACGCCGACACCTCCTCATCTCCACCGCTCCCATGTTTTCTTTGTGTTGCCATAAGTTAGTCTCTCTCCGTTGGTGCGATGGGCTAATGCTAATAATGCTAATGTGATCAAATAAAATGGCGGCTTCACAAAACTATTTGGGAGTTTTACGGGGCGTGGTTTGCAATCCTCCCAGCCAATCAGAAATGGGAACCTTTTTCTCCCATGAAAGTCCCTGCTCTCTAGCAGGGCCTGAAAAGGGGGTGAAAGGTTCTGAATTTTTTTGGTGTGAACGCACATTTACGGAACTATGCTGGGAAAAGTACTCTGGTGTGAAAGCGTCTAATGATAACCTCTGATAATGATAATAATCAGCTGATAACATTCTAAATGAGTGAAGGAGGAGACAAATCTATTACAATATTTAAGATGATGCCACAAAGAAAGTCTAGATATAAATATGGAAGCTTTTCCTTTAGCCTTACCCACCCATTGTTTCCATATTTGAAAAACACGACTGCTGTTCTCGTTTTTATAAATCTATCAGACACAATTAGCTTCCCAATGAATTTCAGATGAGAAAATAAAGCTTATCTAAAGTACCACAAGGTTTAGGAGTTTGGAGATGTGGAAAGTCGGCCAAACATTTGCTGACTATCTAATTGACTGCATTAGTTATTTCCAGACTTGGCCAAATCAGAGCTCTTGCTGCCTGTTAAAAGGCCTGAAATAACTCAGTCACAGAGATTAGTCACAACATCCCCATTATTATCGACAGATTTAGAGGATTTCTAAACTTTAGTGAACTCCAAACCCCTTGAGCAAACTTTCCTCATCTAACTGCTTTGACTACTGTATTATTGTGTGCAATAACCAACACACACACACACACACACCATGTATACATCACTTCAGGGGACATTACATTGACTTACATGCATTTCCTGGAGACTTATCCTAACCTTAACCATAACCAACACATGCCTAACCCTAACCCTTAACCTTACCCTAACCAAGTCTTTACCCTGAAATTAATGATTCCCCTCATGGGACCTCCATTATGTGAGGCGAGTCCCCACACGTGACTATGTAAACAGATGTAGGTCCCCACAAGGATAGTAATGCTAGGCCACAAACACACACACACACACACAGGCTCTTTTTGTCTCATGTGATTGTTTTTGAGTCCTTCATGGTCACTTGGAGAGGGGACGTCTGAAACACGAGGGAGAGGTGAAGTGAAAAAGAGACATTGGAGAAGTTGTGTGTTGACACTAATTGTAAACGTATGACCTCCTCACTATACCGACATGTGGGCTAATGGACGCTCAGAGTCTGAACATGTGTGTGTTGTGTGTGTGTGTAGAACAGATTATTGCAGCATTAATGAAGTACACTGTATGGATGTAGCAATAATAGTAAGTTACAAGAAAGTCAATGAGGTTGTTTAACTTTAATGTGTACCGACTGAACGAGTGAAAAACAATATTACTAACTTTATAGCTCAGTGATGTGTTTAAGTGTGTATAAAAAAAACAACAATGGTGGCTATTGATGATAGTTGTGCTTACCTGTTAGTGATGGCGTTCCTCTTGGCCTTTTGAGTGTAATGTGTGTTTTTTAATTAACGCAGGAAAACACCTGATACCTGCTTTTAAAAATCTCTTGTAATGCTGCGTTTTAAGTGATGCTAAACAACCAGGACCAAGCTAACCAGATTTTATTTTCTTCTGAACAATATCCGATCTCTAACATTGGTGATTTTCAGGCTCTTAAATAATCACTCAAGGTATTTTTCCTAATTCCCAAAAGGTGAACATTTTGGAGATAAAAGGTTTTGATGTCATTAAAAAATATCATGTATTACAGGTGTGTTCGAAAAAGGTTCAATTTGATCTGGATTTCAACCAATTTCCTCTCCCAAATACTGCAAACCTTTTAAGCAACTTCAGTGAACTTATTAAGACATTTTGAATGTTTGCTTTTCCCTTTAAGGAAGGAAGGAAGGTGGAGACTAGAGCACAGATCATCATAACAGCAGATCAGCAGCATTTTGCAGTAGACAGGATGAGAAACACTGAAGTATGGCACCAGGTTTAATAATCTCTCTCTGACTACTGTATGTTCTGAAGGGCATCCTATATGTTGTACACTCTTTTCCCTGCCTTTCATTAAGCGACACATTCCTTTTTTTAAATAATTATACAGTTTTTCTCAATTGCTTTTGCTCTTTGAGTCCTAATATGCTCTCATTTGTAAGTGCAATGTTCACAATGCAACAGGTAGTTGCTTTAGAAACAAGAAACTGGGTCAGTAAATTGGCCAATGCTTCGAAAATGAAAGGTTGTTTATCGTGAACCATAATGGTCAAAATGTTTAACCCTTGTGTTGTGTTCAAAAGCTGTTACCGTTCATGGTGTTCGCGGGTACATTTTGACTCATCCAATATTGTTTTAATTACATCGTAACTAACTTATAATGTATTCATAACCGTACAATCCTGTTGTAATGTTATTCTATGGCCCCAAAACACATTACACCACATATTGCACACGTGCATGTGTGAGTTCAGGTTCAAGTGTTAGTGTACATATTCTTTGAGAAAGGTGGAGTTCCCGTGGGGGGAGGGGGGGGCAGAGGGAGGGGAGACCAGGTGCATGTTGCGAAAAAGTGTTGTTACAGTGGATGAAGGGGGGAGGGGTGTCTAAAGTCAAAGATGAATCTTGATTGGGCCAAATTTGACCTCGAGTCACCCAAAACAATTCTGCAGGGTCTCCCCAGACCCCAACACCAAATTATACACTTCTTAGAGACCTTCACTTGGCTAAAATTGTCAAAATCAGTTTTGTAGTGTTTAGCTAATGTGGAGGATATCATGAAGCCTTGTTCCGATAAAAAGAACTAGAGCGTAGTTATTATATCATTTGAACTTGAAACGGGTCACGGGAGACCCGAACACAACATAAGGGTTAAATTATCTTTTTACCATCATGGCAGTCTACGCCAGTGGAAATATTTCTTACTGTGAGTTTTACTGAGCTGGATGCCATTATTCTCCAGATTTCAATTGTAACATGTATAATTTCACTGGAAGAGTACATGTACTTGTTTAAAGTAAAGGTATTTCTCTAGCAGTATGTGATATACTGTACAGTCATAGAACAATCTGCCACAATTAGACATCCTTCCAAAATAACCCTGCTAAATGATAACACGTGATCAGTTCTGTAAAAACAGTCCCTCCTCACGGTATGTATTCAATGTCAGAGATATGACAATTGATAGATTATTTTGTATGTGGTGGCTCAAACAATGTGAAGGGTTTGACAGTTTTACTGAGGATCAACTCAGATTAGTTTTTAATCAGAAAGCCATGTGCAAGCAATGTTGGTGAAATGAAGGACATGTATTGCTTGTAACTAACTAATTGCTCAGAGATTTCAACTCAAAAGCGATCGAGAAAACCTGTATCCTCGTCAATGCCTCCACTCTCCTCCACTCTCTTGTTCCTTCTGCTCCAGCCGAGGCTCTGAGTCACTCTGAAGCCACAGCAGGAGGCTGACCTAATAACATTTTCCATGTGCTTTGGTTTTTGTGTGTGTGTGTGTGTGTGTGTGTGTGTGTCTGAGAGAAGCTTCTAAAAGTAGACGATTTATATAGCAACGGTTGACGGGTAGAAAAAGAAGAAGAAGCTGATATTCACTTCTAGTAGCATGTGAGGATGTCTGGGCACACCTGCAGAGCATCATAATTGGCTGTGAGCAATAGACAGAGTGACAGCACCCACTGTTTTGGGTCTATTAATAACACCCTGACTCACAGGAGGCCTGTGTGTGTGTGTGTGTGTGTGTGTGTGTGTGTGTGTGTGTGTGTGTGTGTGTGTGTGTGTTGTGTGTGTGTGTGTGTGTGTGTGTGTGTGTGTGTGTGTGTGTGTGTGTGTGTGTGGTGTGTGTGTGTGTGTGTGTGTGTGTGTGTGTGTGTGTGTGTGTGTGTGTGTGTGTGTGTGTGTGTGTGTCATGTTAGCATGGTGCCCTATTTCCTGACCTGATGGTGCAAACTGCCACAGTCATTGCCAGAATAACTTGCCACATTTCCTCTTGAATGTGCTGAAGCAGAAGCTCTCCACTGCCCCCGAGAGGCACGTTTATTGAAACTACAGTTTGAATAGCACCTCTCTTAGAGAACTGCTTCCCTGCAGGGAGGATATCCCTGCATTAATGATGCATCAGTCAAACACACTGCAGTATTAGCTTTCTGGGTTCCGGTTTACATGATTGCAGACAAATACAACAAGGGTCAGGTTTAACAAAGTAGATATATGCTATTGATTGTGACATGTAGTAAGAGAGAAAAATAGCAGCTTGTTATTTCAGTGGAGAGCGACCTTTGCAGGGTGTCAGCAAACGCCTGAGTCACTCATTTGTAGCTGGATGATCCTGTGAATCCTACCTGTGTTTTTTGCTTGATTGAACCTTCTCACTTCAAAAAAAACGTTTTTATAAAGTGACATCGATTAGATATGCTTATATACCTTCCATGTAGCAGTGTCTGAGTTAAGTCAGCTTGCAGTAGGGTTAAAGTACATTCTTATCAGCGCACATCATGCAGGTTTATTTTTAAAATATCACATGGTAGTGATGCAAATAAAGGCAAATATGGGATATGCATAGCCTCGTTGAAAGCTGTCTAACTGACAACATCCGTCTCACAGGGTACATTTTCGCTTATCAGTTGTTGTCTGGCTCTGAATTTCTCACAATAGAAAGTCAATATAATGCTATATTCAGCAGTTTGAGATTCCCCGACAACAGCAGATTTGTTATTGTAATCCATCTTCTCTATTGCATAAGCTCACTATACTCTTATCAAAATAAAATTGTGCATGAGGTTTACTGTGGGAAACAAGCAATAAGGCAAAACATATAGGCCTACCATACCATACGGTATTACTTTAATGATCAGATCAAGTCTGAAATGTGGCTTGCATCACAGCCGCTCCATGTGTAACTTCAACATCGACAAATATCAAGACACAAGACATGAGAAACAAACATTTAACACAACAGCACAATCACTGAGAGAAAGCGTGCAGTCTGTAGAAATGGAATTAAACTTACAGAAACACAGGTATGATCATTAAAGGTGGGGTAGGTACGTTTGAGAAACCGGCTCGAGATACACTTTTTGTGATATTCCATGGAATGCTCTTAACATCCCGATAGCAATGAATATCTGAAGTGCTTTGACAAAAAATCCATTAAAAATGTCATCTCTGGAAGCCGTGGCGCTGTAAAAAGCACGACCAATCATCTGAGCCGGCCCGGCTAAAGTAACTGGATGGCCTACCTGCCTGTCAGCCTCCCATCTGAGTACAAACTGATCTCGTGCCCTCATTGGTCATGTGCGCGTTCATGTGTGTTGGAGGAGGGGCTCTGTGAGGAAGTGGCAGATTTTTTCCGGCTGTGTAATTTCTAATTCTAGCGCACTCGAGCTGGTTTCTCCAAAATTACCTACCCCACCTTTAAACGGTTTAAAATATTGTTTGAAGGTCGTTTTTGTTTTCATTCCTTTCACGCACCTGCTTCATATGTACCTGATGTTTACCTCGTCCACTCATAGTGCTTTACTTTGCGTGCAGTATATTGTATCTTGTGTGTAACCCAATCCTGCACCCTTCACCTCCCTTAAAACCCTTAGAAGTGGGACAATGTGTAGGGAGTGGGGTGTGTTGCATTGGGTGTTTCTCTGTTAGCCACTTGTCTTAACCTACAGCTCTCTCTGTGCTTAACATTCAGCTGAATCATTGAAAGAGTTGCTCATACCTGCCATAGTGATGTGGGCAAAGTCCTGTAAAACACTCTGACATAATGTAAGGTACTTTAGGTTCTCTGTAACCCGCTGACCTTTAATCCAGTGTGGGTTCCTGCTCTTATGTCTCTGTATGTTTTTTTGTAAAATAGATATAAAAAAGACTAAAAGAAGAAAAATATTTATTGACGTGTGTTTTGAAAAACAGAAATAAATATAATTAACTAAATGAACCTTGCTTTTATTTTGAAAAGCTATTGTGTTTTCTATCTGATCAATTAATCAAATATAACAAGAGTATGTATCCCAGACTAATAAAGTGATCTTTTCCTGACCAAAACCTCTTGTTGCCTCTGCTTTATCTTTTACTTCATCTCTTTTATGCTTTACATGTAGACGTATTGATATTTGTTTTGTAGAAATGTCACTTTTTGCTCTAGGTCAGCGGTGTCAAACTCAATTTCATCGCGGGTCACATTAGCATTATGGTTGCACTCAAAGGGCCAGTTGTAACTTTAAAGGGGACCTATCATGCAAAATGCACTTTTTGATGTCTTTTACATAAATTCAATTCAATTCAAAACCTTTATTTATCCAGGTAAAATCCCATTGAGATCAATGATCTCTTTTTCAAGGGAGACCTGCAGCAGTAGGTTCCACAAGAAGACATAAACAACAGAACAACAAAAGGACATCATACAGCAAAATGTACAGGGATTACAATTTACATATTTAACCACATGTACAGGTACCAACAGCATCTGATTTTGTAACATCCAACCGAGCTTTAAAAACATGTAGTGGTACTAGCTTGGTAATTTTCCATTCTTTTTGCAGACTGTTCCATGTTAGTGGAGCTGCACATCTAAAAGCTTTCTTCCCTAAGACAGTCCTAGCACTTGGCACATTTAATAAAACCACAGCATGCGATCTCAGGCAATAAGTACTTTCAATTCGCAGAGAGATCAGGGAGCAGATATAAGATGGTAGTTTATCCAACATGGCTTTGTAAATGAAAAAGTACCAGTGACTGAGCCTCCGTACAGTAAGTGATGGCATAACCGCCTTGGTATACAGGGTACAGTGATGCGTGAGTGCTTTACAATTTGTCAAAAATCTCAGTGCACTGTGATACGCAGCATCTAACTTGCTCAGGTAATTGGCAGGTGCATTCATATATAACAAATCACCATAATCCAGCACAGGTAAAAAGGTCACAGTGACTAGCCTTTTCCTGGCCTCAAGCGAGAAACAGGACTTATTTCTGTAAAAGAAACCTAGCCTAACCCTCAGCTTTTTAAGCAGGTTATTGACATGAAGTTTAAAAGTGAGACAGTCATCAAGCATAAACATGTGTCCCCGGTGTGTCAGGGAACTCACGCAGCGTCAGAAAATAAAGCCCTCTCTCTTTTCCTCCGTACCCAAATCTCTAAAAACGGGGAACAACGGAGCTGATCCAGATTTGCGTCCGATATGACGTAATATCTGAAATGTGGACCCACGGCCCAATCAGAAACGTTGCTATCAGATACAACGCCCGACTGTTTTGGACGTAATATGGTCGGTGTTTACATTAGCATCGCTAACACTCAGAGCTAACCTGTACTGGAGAGCATGTGTGTGAAGAAGCAGGAAGTAAAAAGGAACTCACCTTGTGGTATAACCGGCAAGAGAGAAAACCTTTGAGCTCCAGACTGTTTCAGATCCTTGATAATCCATGATATGGCGTTTCATCACGGCAGCATTTAGTTTAGACAGTAGCTGCCGGGTCCCTCATGAGCTCAGACCCCTCCTTTTTTATTTTGTATACATTTTTTAAAGCTTCATACCCAAAATCAGCACTTTTGAAACAGGAAGTGAAATAGAGGGATATGAGGCATGGCTAGAATGCATTTTTTAGGGTATGGTTGTAGGACTAGTAACAATGAATGGAGTAAGTTTCATGAATGTGAGACTTTTATTTTGTAAGATAGCAAGGGGGGAATAACATGGCAAAAATATGCTGACAAAGACTATGTAACATTTGTAAACATATATTTTGTTTATTATATGACAAATACGCAAGACAATAAATGGCAAAGATATGTAGAAAATAAACGTATTTAAGATACGTTGATAACAAACGTGACGTGGAACAAAATACGTTTCTAGCTAAACGTAATTGAGAATGCAGTTTAGTTCTGTGGGAACGTCAAAGAAGTGAATGAAAAACCCAGGATTCGACACCACTACCATCAAAATAGGGAGCGAAAAGTTTAACCACAAGAATCAAGACTATATGAGCGACCACTAAGCGACTCACAGCCTGTAAATTACCATTACAAAAAAAAACCTGGACGTTTAGTTTTCGTTTTGAGCATCGTTTTAAGGTCTTAACGTTTCATTTACAAATGCGCGTTGCCGTGACAAGGGGTGCCTTTCATGATGGGGGTGCATCATTTGACACAACACCGGTACTCAGTAAGAAGTGCCGGTACCACATGGGTACAAATCAGAAGTGCCGGTACTGCGTAGTGCGTACCGGCCCAATTCAAGCACTGTCCATGATATTGTAATGATGGAAAAAGTGGTAAAAACATTTGTGTCTTGGCAAGTGTCTTTGCTTTGACACTTATTTTGCTATGCCAGTCAGGAGCACAGGCCTACTGTATGTTCCCAAGGTCCTATATTCTGTTAACACACATTAACTGTTCTTGTGTAACCGATTTGACCCTTTTCAATTGTTAATATTCCATAATTATCCACTTATAAGGCTTCAAATAAGGCTTCAATTGAAATGACATGTTGTCATTTTTATTTTATTTGGATAGTCTCTTAAAAAAACGAAATACTATTTGGTTTAAACACTCTGTGTAGGCCTATTTGTAAATCTTAGCAGTGATGCCACTCACAGTTAAACATAACAACAAGGTGTTCAAAACCAACTAAAGATATAGAAACTGCTAAAACAAATACTTGAAGGCCAAAACAAACTGGATTTAATTAGATATGTAATCATTTAACTCAAACCATACATGTGTTGGCCTTAAACAAAGGTTATTTGGCCTGGAAAGTCCTTGAATTTGGTGATTATAAGTTGTGGAAACCCAGATAAGGCTATGACCTTCGGTAATTCCATGACGCCAACGATTTGGTGAATTCCCAAAAGTGTAGGCCCATTACCTCGAGAGCCATATGGCAGTGTGTGCAGAGGAACATGGCCCTGGGAACATAGGAATGACTCATGCCAGACTGCAGGTCATTTGCAATGTCTGCTGTAAAGTCGCTGCTGTTCTTGTTACTGCAATGCTTCAGGTCATTAAAGCTGTCAACAGTTCAAATATGTGGCTTCCTGTTTGCACCACCTTCCTCGCTGCTGCTGGTATTTTGGACTTTATTTCTCTGCTGCTGCTTTTGCTTTCCCTGTTGGTTGTCATATTAGTTGAATGGTTGTTTTGGCATCTTGGGTCCAAAGTGAAGGATTCACTATCCTAACATATTGCTGCTTGTTAAAAACGCTCAACAGATGTGAAGTGTTTGTTTGTCTGTAGTTTCAGTAAAGTTCCTGCTTGTATATCATGATTTTGCTGGCGGTTAATTCTTCACCTCTCTTGCCATCTGCCTGCAGTATGTGATGTGTTTGCATCGGTATTAACAGCAAATTGCTCTCCTGCTGTTGCTCGCTTAATTTCTCTGGGTTGTTGCCTGTCGTGTTTGTTAATGTTTATTAGAATGATCCCCATTAGCTAATGACATGGCAATCAGCTAATCTCTATGAGGTCCAACCTGAGGTTCATTACATGACACATTACATAATAAACAGTAATTGCATTAATGTTCTGTACATACAATTATGATAATTACAATCCAGTAAAGTGGTGTGAGTGATATTACATAAAACAGGAACCAATAGCACCATTTTATCTCCTATTATTAAAGGTCTCCTATCATGCAAAATGCACTTATTGATGTCTTTTACATCAACATGTGTCCCCGGTGTGTCGGGGAACTCACGCAGCGTCAGAAAATAAAGCCCTCTCTCTTTTCCTCCGTACCCAAATCTCTAAAAATGGGGAACAACGGAGCTGATCCAGATTTGCGTCCGATATGACGTCATATCTGAAATGTGGACCCACGGCCCAATCAGAAACGTTGCTATCAGAAACAATGCCCGACTGTTCTGGACGTAATATGGTCGGTGTTTACATTAGCATCGCTAACACTCAGAGCTAACCTGTACTGGAGAGCATGTGTGTGAAGAAGCAGGAAGTAGAAAGGAACTCACCTTGTGGTATAACCGGCAAGAGAGAAAGCCTTTGAGCTCCAAACTGTTTCAGAGAGAATCCTTGATAATCCATGATATGGCGTTTCATCACGGCAGCATTTAGTTTAGACAGTAGCTGCCGGGTCCCGCATGAGCTCAGACCCCTCCTTTTTTTTTTGTATACATTTTTTAAAGCTTTATACCATGACACATTTTGCTTGATGGTGAGCCATGAGAAGCTAAATGTGCATTGTGAGGCCTTCATGCTGTGTATTCAATTAGCTGACATTGACTATTGTGCTGAATAGCATGTGCTGATGCTTTCACACTGTCTCCTGCATGATTGACATGTAGCTATTTATATTCCTTGCTGTCAAATATATTTGTCATTTTATTTTATTTTCATTCTATATCTATTCTGAATTGTGAACCCTCATTTTATTTTGTATCTCATGCTTTGTCATCCTTGGCTGAGAGTGATGTTGAAAGTGGATGAGATTGGTGATGTTGTTAATGATCTCAGGACTTATGTCTTGAACGTTGTTGTTTTGTTGTTGTATTGTTTTAAGTGTCGGACCCCAGGAAGAGTAGCTTTTGTCAAGAGCAAAAGCTACTGGGGATCCTAAATAAACATGAACAGTCTTTCAGAGGAGAGCATATAACTGCTGTCTAGATTGTGACAAAGGTATACATTCAGACTTTGGTATAAATACATTAATATACATTTATTTTCATACACGTATACTATCAACATTTTGTCACAACAAGATTATCTTCATTGAGGATAAAACTGCTGTACATGTTGATGCTCTGTGTCTCCAGCAGGAGGAGCCAAACAACCAGCTATTTTCTTTTGGGTCAATCGCAGAATTACTTCAACCAGTTAGTTAATTGCAAATCATTTATTATATGAATATCTGAGTTTAATTAGCTGGTATCTCAAATCTCTTCGTTGACATTTTGAAATGTTTACTATTTTACGTTTACATTTAAAAAAAGGTTTTCAGACGTAGAATTAGGCATGAACTCTGACCTCTCTTTCTTGTCATATTTAAGGCAGTTGGAGAACTTGCTTTACCATATGTTAGGACGCACCAACTTATTTTCATCATCAATTATTTTTCTCAATTCCTTTATTAGATGTCTAATATTTGCCTATACGTTGACATCTTCAAATTGCTTATTTTATTGGACACAAATTCCCAAATGAAATATATTCACTTAACAATAATATGGAACAAATAGTGTTCAATATAGCAAAACCACGAGATGCTGACACCAGCATATGCTTGGCATTTCAAATAAGAAGAGAGACAGTTCATTGATTAATTGTTAGATCACTGATATATTAGTTTTCAGTCAATCATCACTTCTACTCTACATTTTGTCTTTTCTTAATGAGCTCAATGACCTACCTTTTTAATGGTATGTTGTTTAATACAGTGTTTTTCAAAGTGGGGGCCCCGACCCCCCGGGGGGCCGCCAGGGGGCGCCAGGGGGGTCACGCAACGTTTTTTTTTAAAGTTACATTTATTTATTTTGTAGATGTTATTAATAACTGCATATCTATCAATCTATGTGTCCTTTGATGCCAATCTTTTAATATTTTTTATTTATTAATATTTTATTTTATTGTTTTTAAATCTTACGACCAATCAGAATCGAGCTGCCGCTACTGAGAGTGAAACTGAGCATCTGCTCAGCTTTTGGAGCAAGTGAGAGCTAGTGAATATTTCGCTCTGCAGCTGGATGAGAGCACGGATGTAGCAAATATTGTTGTTTATATATGAATATAAATATGTTTATTGTTAATATTACTGTTGAATATTATATATTATATTATTAAGGCATAAGTAGCTTTCAAAAATGCTAAAAATATATGTTAATTGTTCATATTACTGTTCAAAATGATATGATATTATAAAGACAGAAATCACTTTAAAAATGCTTTAAAAATATGTTTACTGTTGATATTACTGTTTAATATTGTGTTAAGAATGTTTATAACAGAAGACACAATGAATGACAAACAAAAGATAAATACAAACATTTTTTAGAAGAATAACTGATTATTAATTATTAATACAAATATATATTAAGAAAATGTATTAAGCTGTATGATTAATTTGTCATATTCTCCATCATAATGTACTCATCATTTAAAAAAATTGCAAAAGGGGGGTCCCCACCAGAGGATAATGCTATATGGGGTCCTTGGCATGGCAACGTTTGGGAACCCCTGGTTTAATATACAATCTCCTTTTCTCAGTAACGGGACAGGATTATGTGCAGTGTTGTAGGAGATGTTCATGTTGCCTGTAGATGGAGATAGTCCTTGTCATATGGTGTGCATTGTAGTGTACAGTTCACATATCCTCAAATAGGAACATAACAAGCCTGGCCACCCTGGTAGTGATGGGATGTATTGTCTTTTATATTTGGGGTGAAGAGCAGTCTCCTGGTCTCTGAGGAGGTGTGGGGCAGCAGATGGGAGGTGATGGGACTGTGTGGTTGTGTAGGCGGTGACATGACAGGCTGTCAGGCCCTAATGCAGCCCAACATCTGGAGCTTGTTGCCCGCGTCACTTCTTGCCTGCCGGCGGGGTCCTTTTAGCCCGGAGCCACCCTGAGGGACCGAACCCCGGGCGAAACCTGGGCCTCTGAGACAGCAAGCAGCAATAAGGCTGCACGTACTCACTCAGCCTTCTGCGAGGGAAAGCACACAAATCAGGCTGGGAAATATTTACTGAGCTGCAGCAGAAAGTGTATGTACTGCAGGGGATGTGTCATATTATTAGCTGTCATTTAAAAAAGTTTTTTAATGATAACATATTTGATCGTGTGAAGTTTAAAGATTTTGCATTTGCAAGTTTATTACGGTACGGTTACACATACAAGGAATTTGCTTTGGTGTATGGTGGGCGAACATATGAACTGAGATGTTACGTAACTTTCATGTTACACACACAAAGCAGGTTACTGATTTTATTTCCTGCAGTGAGAGTTAAGCCTCCTAAAAGCAATGTGGCCATTATGCCAAATATGAACGATTATACAATATTAATTTGTTCTCTTTTCCTCTCCCTCTCCTGACAGCCCGTCAGTCTCGTGTAGCTCGCTGAACCTGTAATAAGTGACCCGACAGTAAAGAATAAATATATGTATAACTAGTTTAGCTAGTTCCAGAGTAGATAAACTAGCTAAGTGTGTTAGGTCTAACTCTTAGTGTATTTAATTTTGCTCCGCTCAACGGTCCATCACAGCGGCGGAGCTGTGATCATGCAGAGCTGCGTGTTCTCCGTCAGCAGCAGCTGATCTGATCTCTCTCGTCCGGTTAGACTTCACTCGCGTTTATGTCCAAATCTATCAGATCTAGCTGGTTCTAGCTAATCATATGACTGCCTGCTTATCAAAGGACACCTAAACAATAAGCGTTGCTTGGCAACGGCGTGTGGCCGCAAGTATAGCAGCATTATGCATATGTTTATATGAGGGGTCAAAATCCCATGCTCATAAAATGCTCATATATTTTTCTCTCTTCATTCCCCACGCCCCAAAATAAATAAATAAATAGATATACCAATTTTAGGAAAAGTAAGGAAGTTTGAGCAGTGTGGGTTTTATATGAACAGAGTTACACATATCTCAAAACGCAAAGTGTGATAACTGCAGTTTGCCTCGCTGTCAGAATGACAAAGATCCTCAGTGAAGCTCGAGCCCATGTTTCTCACTACATTGTAAGTACAACTTGTTAAAAATATCAGTTAAATGCAACTAATGTCCTCTTAGTGTTATTGCATGATGTTAAAATTGGTTTGCCATGAATTTAGTGATGGATTGTAAACATTTGAAATGTAGCATTTAAGTGTTTCTCAGTTACAAGGTTGTTGTTTTAATAAATCAGACACTGATGGTGCATCGCTGTGCTGTACCTCTTTATATAGGCTTTTTTTCCTTGACAAATTGTGTTTGCGCTGATCAGGGGGTACTTAGCTGAATTTTTTTTTTCAAAGGAGGTACATTATTGAAAAAAGTTTGAGAACCACTGATTTAGGCCATAGTTTTAAAGTCAAGGACAATTCAGAATGTTATTTTAAGAAGGGATTTATTAGTCCTGCAAGCACTGCAGCATGTGCTCTCATTTCAGCACAACATCCTGCAGTCTGTACAGCTCTTCAACAGGATATGGATCATTTAAAGTCACATTAGACCACCCTTATTGCTGTAATCCTTCAAAATGGAAGACGGATTTAAGATGTTGCCCTCATTGTTAAATAATAACGTGTCAATAAAGGAACGCATACTATTAAGCAACCTCTTATGGACTGTATACGGCCACAAATCTGTCAGACAAATGTATACCGTTTGAAAATGTCTCTGCATCTTTTGAAGACATCTTTAATAACCCATCATAAGACTTGCTCTGTGAGTAGGTGGTGCAGACGCGACTCCATGCACAGCAGGATAATACAGGACCTGTTCAAAGTGTTAGCGCCATCATGGCACTGTGCTATTAGCGCTTCACGCTCGCCTTGAGCTTCCAAGAGGCAAGTGCCTCTTCTATTTTAATGACAGCCCTCACCCAGAGGTAATTTCCCTGTGATTAAGGCAGGAGGGGAAAAAATCATCTCTTAAAAGACTCTAAATTGCATCTTATTTATCCACCTTTTAACTAACTACAAAAGGCAGACAGACAATGGCCACGCATGTTTCTACCCCTCCTGATTGAACAATTATACTTGAGACATTATCTGGTCCATTGTTATATGGGTATTAAATATGGCACCGGGGGGGAAGACATAGAAGAGGCTTTGATGGAAAAGTTTAGATGAAAGAAATTAATTTTTTCTTTAAAACCACCTTCCTGATGCAAATGGACGCTTTGATTTCATTTGAATGCCTCATCTCTGGTTTTAATTTGTATACATAATGTGTACCAGGCCTTTCCTCCATTGTCAGACTTCAAGATTGATTCTTTGTCTTTCTGTCGGTTTATCAGTCCACCATTTTGTTCCAGACTTAAATATCTCAACAACTTTTGAATGTATTGCTATGAAATGTAGCACAGCCATTCATGTTCAGAGGATGGTCACTTCTGTGATACCCACACCTTTCCTCTTGCACCACCTCAATGTCAAAGTTCTCCATCAAATACTTCAACCCAGTCTCACGGCATTTCGTGTTCACCAACACGATTTTTAATCTATTGATTCGTGTTCCCCAACACGACTTGTCCCTTTTTTTCGTGTTGCAGAGCACGATTTTCTTTCGTGTTGCACAGCATGATTTTAAAAGCAATGTATTTCTACTGCTTGCAGCACGTCTTTTTCTCCGGTCGGGTCGAGGAAGACCTGAAGCTGTGTGGTTGCTTTTATTTTAAATCGTATAATTTCGGACTTTTGTTGACGTCTGTGAGGAAAATAAATGGGGCTCATAGCCTCAGAATACTGAAATCTGTATTTAAAAAAAATTGTTTCCTTCTAATTTGTTATTCTTTTCAAAATAACACAGTGTTATTTACTCACCAATAACACACAATTATCCTTGATTTTATTTATTGGTTTAATTCCATAATCTCGGGCTTTTTTGGCCTCCGTCAGGGACTGAATTTCAAAATAAAAATAACCGGACATAGGCATTACCCAAGATCCTCAGCTATGGTTTTAAGCTCGTTTATTGGATGTTTTAGCCGCAATGCATGCTGGGATTTGGTGTTTATATGATATGAAATCCGGAAAACATTTGTGTACCTTGTGTGCATCTAGTGATTAAAGCACGTTATTGAATTATTGTGTTTGATTAAAAAAATATTAAGAGTACATACTTTCATAGGGGGAAAGTATAAATATAGAAATATAGAATATAAAAAATCAAGAAGATACTATAAGTGATCTCTACAATAAAACAGTTTAGTGCAGCATGTACAAAGATATTAATATGAGGAGGTGCAAAACAGAAAAACGAATTAACTTTTATCCATCCATCCATCCATCTTCTCCCGCTTATCCGTGGTCGGGTCGCGGGGGTAGCAGTTCCAGCAGAGAGCCCCAAACTTTATTTTCCCTGGCGACATCAACCAGCTCTGACTGGGGGATCCCAAGGCGCTCCCAGGCCAGCGAAGAGATATAATCCCTCCACCTGGTCCTAGGTCTACCCCTTGGTCTCTTCCCAGCTGGACGTGCCTGGAACACCTCCCTAGGGAGGCGCCCAGGTGGCATCCTAACTAGGTGCCCGAACCACCTCAACTGGTTCCTTTCGACGCGAAGGAGGAGCGGCTCAACTCCGAGTCCTTCCCTGATGACCGAACTGCTCACCTTATCCCTAAGGGAGACACCTGCCACCCTGCGGAGAAAACCCATCTCGGCCGCTTGTATCCGCGATCTCGTTCTTTCGGTCATGACCCATCCTTCATGACCATAGGTGAGGGTAGGAACGAAAATGGCCCGGAGAGCTTTGCCTTCTGGTTCAGCTCCCTTTTCGTCACAACGGTGCGGTAAAGCGACTGCAGTACCGCTCCCGCTGCTCCGATTTTCCGGCCCATCTCACGCTCCATTGTTCCCTCACTCGAGAACAAGACCCCGAGATACTTGAACTCCTTCACTTGGGGTAAGGACTCATTCCCTACTTGAAGTGGACAGTCCATCGGTTTCCTGCTGAGAACCATGGCCTCAGATTTGGAGGTGCTGATCCTCATCCCAGCCGCTTCACACTCGGTTGCGAACCGATCCAGTGAGTGCTGAAGGTCGCAGACCGATGAAGCCATTAGAACCACATCATCTGCAAAAAGCAGTGGTGCAATCCTTAGTCCCACCGAACTGCAAGACCCCCTCCCCCACGACTACGCCTCGAAATCCGATCCATGTATATTACAAACAGGATTGGTGACAAAGCGCAGCCCTGGCGTAGGCCAACCCTCACCGGAAATGTGTCCGACTTACTGCCGAGGACCCGGACACAGCTCTCGCTTTGGGAGTACAGAGATTGGATGGCCCTGAGTAGAGACCCCCTCACCCCATACTCCCGCAGCACCTCCCACAGTAACTCCCTGGGAACTCGGTCATACGCCTTCTCCAAGTCTACAAAACACATGTAGACCGGATAAGCGTACTCCCAGGCCCCCTCCAGGATCCTTGCGAGAGTAAAAAGCTGATCCGTCGTTCCACGACCAGGACGGAATCCGCATTGTTCCTCCTCAATCTGAGGTTCGACAATCGGCCTGACCCTCCTTTCGAGTACCTTAGAGTAAACTTTCCCGGGGAGGCTGAGTAGTGTGATGCCTCTGTAATTGGCACACACCCTCTGATCCCCCTTTTTAAAAAGGGGAACCACCACCCCGGTCTGCCACCTTTATTTAAACATTAAATAACAGATTAAGGTCTTCTTTTAAATAAGAAAAAAACGTTGGGGGTATCTATCTACAGATAAATATTAAGCCTGACAAAGTACTTAACGTCTAATATATTGCTTTCCTGCAATGTTAACTATGTTGAAGCACTTATTTTAACTGATATTATACATATGAATTATACTCGTATGTATGTAGATAGAATAAGAAATGTGCAGAATATGACAGTTTAATGGTGGAGGTACACACATATTGATAGATGTCTTGTAACTGTTGAGGAACCTGTGACCCAAGTGTTTCATTCATTGCATAACTACAACGTAGTTGTGTATATGATATGTCAATAAACCTTTGAAAATCTTGAAAGGGATGTGCAAAATAGCCATAATATACAGTCTTTAATGAACTATTAGTAGAGAATAACGAGTAATGAATATACTTTATTACTCGTTTCCATTCATGTCAATTGCAGATAAATGTTTAGTCTTCTCAAGCACCAACTATCAAATATCTCTCCTGATTGTTGGCACTTGACAATCACCTTCCCTGAATTTTACTCAGGTGTAACTAAAGTCTGATTTAAGGGTTGTTTATATTTCACATAATTAATCAGAATCTGCAAAGTAACTCAAATAAATGCAGTGGAGTAAAAATACCAGGTTAACCTCTGAATTGTAGTGGAGTAGAATTACAAAGTAACAATGAGCTGTCATGTGGGTATATATAGCGATTTTCACCCATTTATTAATTATAATAAATAATATATAATAGTTTTACATTTGATAACGCCAATGTGTTTAATACTGGCAACTTCTAATTGTGGGAAAAACGAAAAACGTTCAGTAGAGACGTCCCATAGAACATTTGGCGAAACACAATAGCCAGCATGTGTAGTTCTGGGGGGGGCGTTCGATTCCAGTTTTGGATAGTCTGGCGTGGTTTCGTTCCATTTCACACAGCTGTTTGACGCTCTAAGTAACCTTACGGGGACTGTAGTCCTAAACGATAGCTGGGGATTATGGGTAGTGTAGTGTCTTCGGCAATCCTAAACTCAGAAAGGTTGACAATCGCAATGACGCTCGAAATGTCCTTTATAGTCCTACGTCTGTTTCCGGATATTTTATTTTGAAATTCAGTTCCTGACGGACGCCAAAAAAGCCCGAGATTATGGAATTAAACCAATAAATAAAAGCAAGGATAATTGTGTATTATTGGTGAGAAAATAACAGTGTGTTATTTTGAAAAGAATAACAAATTAGAAGGAAAAAAAAGATTTAAAAAATACAGATTTCAGTATTCTGAGGCTCTGAGCCCCATTTATTTTCCTCACAGACGGCAACAAAAGTCCAAAATTATACAATTTAAAATAAAAGCATTAATTGTGGCTTGATATTGAGTAAGAACATGTTTTTATGAACCACACAGCTTCAGGTCTTCCTCGACCCGACCGGAGAAAAATACGTGCTGCAGGCAATAGAAATACATTGCTTTTAAAATCGTGCTGTGCAACACGAAAATAAATCGTGCTGTGCAACACGAAAAAAAGGGGCAAATCGTGTTGGGGAACACGAATCAATAGATTAAAAATCGTGTTGGTGAACACGAAATGCCGTGAGACTGGGTTGAATACTTC